>NW_019237509.1:1695-2004 GCF_002742605.1 Olea europaea var. sylvestris | reverse complement strand
TCCCAAAACGGACACCGTCTGCAAAAGTTACGATCATTTCTTCGAGGGTCGACAATCCAAGAGTTCCAAATATGCGAGTTGTCATTCTTTAAAAAATGGTCGAAATTACGAAATCGTGACCTAAACCCGAAACGATCGCTACATTTCCGAAAAGTACTTATGGTCCCAAAAATGGACACTGTGTTCAAAAGCAATGCTCAATTCTACGAACGCCGTCATTCCAAATATGCAGGTGCACGTTCCTCAAAAAATGGTCAAAATCCCTCATACGTCACTACGAAGTTGTGAGTTCAATCCAGAAGGGTCGCT
>NW_019237509.1:0-1389 GCF_002742605.1 Olea europaea var. sylvestris | reverse complement strand
AATATGCGAGTTGTCGTTCTTTAAAAAATGGTCGAAATCCTTAATACGTCATTACGAAATCGTGAGTTCAATCCAGAAGGGTCGCTACATTTTCGAAAAGTACTTATGGTCCCAAAACGGACACCGTCTGCAAAAGTTACGATCATTTCCTCGCAGGTCGACAATCCAAGAGTTCCAAATATGCGAGTTGTCGTTCTTTAAAAAATGGTCGAAAACCTTAATACGTCATTACGAAATCGTGAGCTAAACCCGAAACGGTCGCTACATTTTCGAAAAGTACTTATGGTCCCAAAACGGACACCGTCTGCAAAAGTTACGATCATTTCCTCGCAGGTCGACAATCCAAGAGTTCCAAATATGCGAGTGTCGTTCTTTAAAAAATGGTCGAAAAATTTAATACGTCATTACGAAATCGTGAGCTAAACCCGAAACGGTCGCTACATTTTCGAAAAGTACTTATGGTCCCAAAACGGACACCGTCTGCAAAAGTTACGATCATTTCCTCGCAGGTCGACAATCCAAGAGTTCCAAATATGCGAGTGTCGTTCTTTAAAAAATGGTCGAAAAATTTAATACGTCATTACGAAATCGTGAGCTAAACCCGAAACGGTCGCTACATTTTCGAAAAGTACTTATGGTCCCAAAACGGACACCGTCTGCAAAAGTTACGATCATTTCTTCGAAGGTCGACAATCCAAGAGTTCCAAATATGCGAGTGTCGTTCTTTAAAAAATGGTCGAAAAATTTAATACGTCATTACGAAATCGTGAGCTAAACCCAAAACGGTCGCTACATTTTCGAAAAGTACTTATGGTCCCAAAAACGGACACTGTCTGCAAAAGCTATGCTCAATTCTTCGAACGCCGACAGTCCAAATATGCAGGTACACGTTCCTCAAAAAATGGTTAAAATCCCTCATACGTCACGACGACGTTGTGAGTTCAATCCAGAAGGGTCGCTACATTTTCGAACAGTACTTATGGGCCCAAAACGGACACCGCCTGCAAAACTTACGATCATTTCTTCGAAGGTCGACAATCCAAGAGCTCCAAATGTACGAGTTGTCGTTCTTTAAAAAATGGTCGAAAACCTTAATACGTCATTACGAAATCGTGTGCTAAACCCGAAACGGTCGCTACATTTCCGAAAAGTACTTATGGTCCTAAAAACGGACACTGTGTTCAAAATTTATGCTCAATTCTTCGAACGCCGTCAGTCCAAATATGTAGGTGCACATTCCTCAAAAAATGGTCAAAATCCCTCATACGTCACGACGAAGTTGTGAGTTCAATCCAGAAGGGTCGCCACATTTCCGAAAAGTACTTATGGTCCCAAAACGGACACCATCTGCAAAAGTTACGATCATTTCTTCGAAGGTCGACAATCCAA
>NW_019237508.1:0-2005 GCF_002742605.1 Olea europaea var. sylvestris | reverse complement strand
AACTACTTTATTTAAAAGCTTAAACTATTAGATTAGTATTAGATGTAAACATGTATTTCGTCATTTCAGCGCAGGCCAAAGATGACAAAACTGTAGTGGATGCCAAAATTATGGGACTGCGGAGAAAATGGAGTGACATATGCCAACGTCTTCATTGCACTCAGCCATTTCAAGAAGATATTCCACAAAGGTCACAATTTCCCATTGATCAGCCTTCTCAGGTAGTTTCTGATTTGAGGGAAAGCACTAATGCAGATTTATTATTGGACAAGGACAGAGTAACCAATATTAGTCCTAGCATTTCGTTGGACTTGCAAAATAAACTCAAACCTGTTGCGTCAGACATTAATGCCAATGCAAAGGCAGAACTACCTGTGCAATGTTGGAAGATTCAACAGCTAGAGACGAATGTCCTACAGAACCCCTCCTGTGCTCAGCAGAATTTGAGTTTGCCTGTTGATTGTACATTGTCACCCTCGGTTAGTCATGTGATCACAGATTTGGGGCTGGGAACGCTTTATGAGTGTGCTGAGGAAGAACGTAGAAACTTCAACCCTCAAGAGCATTATAATTGCACTCAGGACTTATCTGGTTCATCTAGAACTAGGGAGAATGCCTCCCATCAAGTTTCCCAATCATCTTCTTGCTCTTATGGTCAATGGGAAAAGTTAATAACTATAAAAGACCTTGAGAACCCATGGAAAGTTCTTGCTGAAAATGTATACTGGCAGATTGAAGCTATTCGAACTATTAGTAAAACCGTGTCACATTGCAGAGCCGGAAATGGGAGCAGTCGTGGGTCAGACAAAAGAAATGTTTGGCTCAGCTTTCTGGGGCCTGATAAAGTGGGTAAGCGAAAAATTGCTGCAGCACTTCCTGAGACAATATTTGGCAGAAAGGAACATTTGCTTTCTGTGGACCTGGCCTCCCAATTTGAGATTAGAGCTTGTAACTCTATATTTGATCATCAGGATTCAAAATGCTATGATTTGAAGTTTGGAAGGAAGATGGTTGTTGATTACATTGCTGAGGAGTTAAGCAAGCGAACCCATTCAGTTGTACTCCTTGAAAATATAGAAAAGGCTGATTACTTGGTTCAGAATAGTTTGTCTCAAGCCATCAGAATAGGTAAGTTTCGAGATTCGCGTGGGAGGGAAATTGGGATCAACAACACAGTCTTTGTCCTTACATCAAGCTTCCTAAAGGCACACAATGATCTTTTTTCTGGAGAAGTATCCTATGAATTTTCAGAAGAAGTAGTATCAGAGGCCAAAAATTTTCAAATGCAAATTTTAATTGGGTCTATTAGTGGAAATTACTGTAGAAACAAAAATGCAAATGTTTTAGTTACTTCAAGTAAAGAAACCAATATCACATGCTCTGTAAATAAGAGGAAGTTGGTTGATGATCAGTCTACCAAGATTGGGATGCCAAAACGAAAGTGTGAAACGTCAAGATCCTTTCTTGATTTAAATTTGTCGATAGAGGAGATGGAACAGGACAATGATATTGATAAATGTGATGCTGAATCCACATATGAAGTGTGGTTGGAAGAATTGCTAAGCCATGTTGATAAAAAGGTGGATTTCAAACCATTTGATTTTGATTCTCTGGCCCAGAAAATTTTGAACATGATCAGCCTTGGATTTCAGAAAGTAGTTGGACCTGATATTTTCCTTGAAATTGATCGAGAAGTGATGGTTCAAATACTTGCGGCTGCTTGGTTAACAGACAGGGTGAATGCCATTGAGGATTGGATCGAACAGGTTCTTTGTTCTAGTTTAATGGAAGCCCACCTGAGGTGCCATGTTACTGCTGACTGTGTAATGAAATTAGTAGCTTGCAAAGGCCTTGTCATGGAAGAGCAGTTTTCTGGTGTGTGCCTTCCAAGAAGAATAATTCTGAACTGATTTTTGATCAGGTATGCATATTGTATCGATGTAAATTTTGGTCTTGTTAGCAGTTTGCATCCTTCTACTGATAAGTAATCCCCCAGTCATATGTT
>NW_019237507.1:0-2005 GCF_002742605.1 Olea europaea var. sylvestris | reverse complement strand
TTAGTCAATTCCGACACAGTCGCGAAAAATGATGAAATTACACCCGGCGCGATTTTTGTTCCCGATAAACCTTTCAAATTTGGCCCCATTCCGACACAGTCGAGAAAAACGACGAAATTGCCCCCGGCGCGATTTTTATTTTAGATCAAACTGCCAAATTTGAGCACATTCATACACAGTCGCGAAAAATGACGAAATAGCACCAGGCGCGGTTTTTGTTCCCGATCAACAAGTCAAATTTTAGCCCATTCCAACACAGTCCAGAAAAATGACGAAATTGCCCCCGGAGCGATTTTTGTTTCCGATCAACCTATCAAATTTTAGCCAATTCCGAGACAGTCAAGAAAACTGATGAAATTGCCGCCGGCGCGATTTTTATTTCCGATCAAACTTTCAAATTTCAGCCAATTCCGACACAGTCGAGAAAAATGACGAAATTGCCCCCGGCGCGATCTTTTTTTCCGATCAACAAGTCAATTTTAGTTAATTCCGACACAGTGGCGAAAAATGATGAAATTACACCCGGCACGGTTTTGGTTCCCGATCAACCTGTGAAATTTGAGCCCATTCCGACACAGTCGAGAAAAATGACGAAATTGCCCACGGCGCGATTTTTATTTCAGATCAAACTGCCAAATTTCAGCCAATTCCGACACAGTCGCGAAAAATGACGAAATTACTCCCGGCGCGGTTTTTTGTTCCCGATAAACCTGTCAAATTTGAGCTCATTCCGACACAGTCGAGAAAAATGACGAAATTGCCCCCGGCGCGGTTTTTGTTTCCGATCAACATGTCAAATTTTAGTCAATTCCGACACAGTCGCGAAAAATGACGAAATTACTCCCGGCGCGGTTTTTTGTTCCCGATAAACCTGTCAAATTTGAGCTCATTCCGACACAGTCGAGAAAAATGACGAAATTGCCCCCGGCGCGGTTTTTGTTTCCGATCAACATGTCAAATTTTAGTCAATTCCGACACAGTCGCGAAAAATGACGAAATTACTCCCGGCGCGGTTTTTTGTTCCCGATAAACCTTTCAAATTTGGGCCCATTCCGACACAGTCGAGAAAAATGACGAAATTGCCCCCGGCGCGATTTTTATTTCAGATCAAACTGCCAAATTTGAGCACATTCATACACAGTCGCGAAAAATGACGAAATTGCACCCGGCGCGATTTTTGTTCCCGATCAACAAGTCAAATTTTAGACCATTCCGACACAGTCCAGAAAAATGACGAAATTGCCCCCGGAGCGATTTTTGTTTCCGATCAACAAGTCAAATTTCAGCCAATTCCGACACAGTCGCGAAAAATGACGAAATTACACCCGGCACGATTTTTGTTCCCGATAAACCTTTCAAATTTGAGCCAATTCCGACACAGTCGCGAAAAATGACGAAATTACACCCGGCACGATTTTTGTTCCCGATAAACCTTTCAAATTTGAGCCAATTCCGACACAGTCGCGAAAAATGACGAAATTACACCCGGCACGATTTTTGTTCCCGATAAACCTTTCAAATTTGAGCCAATTCCGACACAGTCGCGAAAAATGACGAAATTACACCCGGCACGATTTTTGTTCCCGATAAACCTTTCAAATTTGAGCCAATTCCGACACAGTCGCGAAAAATGACGAAATTACACCCGGCACGATTTTTGTTCCCGATAAACCTTTCAAATTTGAGCCAATTCCGACACAGTCGCGAAAAATGACGAAATTACACCCGGCACGATTTTTGTTCCCGATAAACCTTTCAAATTTGAGCCAATTCCGACACAGTCAAGAAAAACGACGAAATTGCCGCCGGCGCGATTTTTATTTACGATCAAACTGCCAATTTTCAGCTAATTCCGACACAGTCGAGAAAAATGACGAAATTGCCCCCGGCGCGATTTTTTTTCCGATCAACAAGTCGATTTAAGTCAATTCCGACACAGTCGCGAAAAATGATGAAATTACACCCGGCGCGGTTTTTGTTCACGATAAACCTTTCAAATTTGGGC
>NW_019237506.1:0-2005 GCF_002742605.1 Olea europaea var. sylvestris | reverse complement strand
CCCGGCGCGGTTTTTGTTCCCGATAAACCTGTCAAATTTCAGCCCATTCCGACACAGTCGAGAAAAATGACGAAATTGCCGACGGCGCGATTTTTATTTCCGATCAAACTGCCAAATTTCAGGAAAATCCGACACAGTCGCGAAAAATGACGAAATTGGCCCCGGCGCGATTTTGTTCACTATCAACCTGTCAAATTTCAGCCCATTCCGACATCGTCGCTAAAAATGACGAAATTGCCCCCGGGGCGGTTTTTGTTTCCGATCAACAAGTTGAATTTCAGCGAATTTCGAGACAGTCGCAAAAAATGACGAAATTGCACCGGCGCGATTTTTGTTCCCGATAAACCTGTCAAATTTGAGCCCATTCCGACACAGTCGAGAAAAATGACGAAATTGCCCCCGGCACCGTTTTTGTTTCCGATCAATCAGTCAAATTTTAGCCAATTCCGACACAGTCGCGAAAAATGACGAAATTACACCCGGCGCTGTTTTTGTTCCCGATCAACCTGTCAAATTTGAGTCCGTTCCGACACAGTCGAGAAAAATGACGAAATTGCCCCCCGGCGCGATTTTTATTTCAGATCAAACTGCCAAATTTCAGCCAATTTCGACGCAGTCGAGAAAAATGACGAAATTACCCCCTTCGCGATTTTTGTTTCCGATCAACAAGTCAAATTTTAGCCATTTCCGACACAGTCGCGAAAAATGACGAAATTACACCCGGCGCTGTTTTTGTTCCCGATCAACCTGTCAAATTTGAGTCCGTTCCGACACAGTCGAGAAAAATGACGAAATTGCCCCCCGGCGCGATTTTTATTTCAGATCAAACTGCCAAATTTCAGCCAATTCAGACACAGTCGAGAAAAATGACGAAATTACCCCCGGCACCGTTTTTGTTTCCGATCAATCAGTCAAATTTTAGCCAATTCCGACACAGTCGCGAAAAATGACGAAATTACGCCCGGCGCTATTTTTGTTCTCGATCAACCTGTCAAATTTGAGCCCATTCCGACACAGTCGAGAAAAATGACGAAATTGCCGCCGGCAAGATTTTTATTTCCGATCAAACAGCCAAATTTCAGCCAATTCCCACACAGTCGAGAAAAATGACGAAATTGTCCCGGCGCGATTTTTGTTGTCGATAAACCTGTCAAATTTGGGCCCATTCCGACACAGTCGAGAAAAATGACGAAATTGCCCCCAGCGCGATTTTTATTTCAGATCAAACTGCCAAATTTCAGCCAATTCCGACACAGTCGAGAGAAATGACGAAATTGCCCGCGACGCGATTTTTATTTCAGATCAAACTGCCAAATTTCAGCCAATTCCGACACAGTCGAGAAAAATGACGAAATTGCCCCCGATGCGATTTTTATTTCAGATCAAACTGCCAAATTTCAGCCAATTCCGACACAGTCGAGAAAAATGACGAAATTGTCCCGGCGCGATTTTTGTTGTCGATAAACCTGTCAAATTTGGGCCCATTCCGACACAGTCGAGAAAAATGACGAAATTGTCCCCGACGCAGTTTTTGTTTCCGATCAACCGGTCGAATCTTAGCCAATTCCGACACAGTCGCGAAAAATGACGATATTGCACCCGGCGCGATTTTTGTTCCCGATAAACCTGTCAAATTTCAGCCCATTCCGACACAGTCGAGAAAAATGACGAAATTGCCGCCGGCGCGATTTTTATTTCCGATCAAACTGCCAAATTTCAGGCAAATCTGACACAGTCACGAAAAATGACGAAATTGGCCCCGGCGGGATTTTGTTCCCGATCAACCTGTTAAATTTCAGCCCATTCCGACATCGTCGCTAAAAATGACGAAATTGCCCCCGGGGCGGTTTTTGTTTCCGATCAACAAGTTGAATTTCAGCGAATTTCGAGACAGTCGCAAAAAGACGAAATTGCACCGGCGTGATTTTTGTTCCCGATAAACCTGTCAAATTTGAGCCCATTCCGACACAGTCGGGAAAATGACGAAATTGCCGTCGGCGTGATT
>NW_019237505.1:0-2005 GCF_002742605.1 Olea europaea var. sylvestris | reverse complement strand
TACTTAGTCGGATTAAATCTTTCTCAAGTAAATCATTGATTTCCTTGATAAAAAAATCAAGTAATTCTTTGTTCATTTGAATAAGACAAGATTTTGTAGGAATATTGGATTCATGAAAATCAGAATTGTAAGGAAGAGAAACAACATGTTTCTTTCTATCCCAGAAGGCATTTGGAATAGTTCTTTTTCAATTTTGTTTTTTTAATTTTGAAAATTTTCTTGAAGAATAGATTCTTGTAATCTTTTCTCCATTTTTTGAAATTGAATTTCTTCTTTAAGAAATTGAATATGATTTCTTTTCAAATTAATATTGTTGATATTTTTGAAATAACAGCATCTTTTAAAAAATTAATATCTTTATAAGAAGGAGGATTTGTAAATTCAAAAAATATTTTTTGACCAAAAACTTTTGTAGTTAATCCTTTATAATCAGCTTTAAAAGGATAAATTTGAACAATAAAAGGTGTACCAAGGATAACTTCTTGATCCAAATCTTTTACTAGATAAAAAATATTTTTGAAACAAATATTTGAATTACAAACATGAGCTTTTGAAATTTTATAATTGATATTAAGCTTTTTTCCACTAGCTCCATAAAGATGCTTAGTAGTTTTCTCAAAATATTTTGTAGGAATTAAGCCTTCTTTAATACAATTTTGATATGCTCCTGAATCAATAAGAACACGAGTTGTGAATTAAATTCTTTATTCACAACAATAGTCATATTGCAGTACCATTTTTGAAGTTGAATTCGGTTAATAACATTAACCTTTTCTTCTTCAGATTTGAGAAGTTTGCAATTAGAATCTAATGAACAATCAGATGAGGATTTATAGTGTTTTGAAGATCTTTTGGAAGAATGCTTTGAAGAGACTTTTGATTTTCCTTTGAATTTTGAATAAAACTCATTATTTAAGTCTTTTGCTTTCATACAAATGACTTCCATATGAATTTCTTTGAATTGATTTTCAAGGTCTGAAATTTGAGTTTTCATACCCTTAATCTCTTGTTGAAAGATCCAAGTCCTTTTCGACTCTCAAATTTTTCCGCTTTCAATTTGGCTTTGAGTTTTAAATCATTACATAAATTTAAAACTTCTTTATTGATAAAATTAATAATTTCACCATAAGTAAGTGTTTGAAGGTCATCAAATTCTTGGAAAATAGAATTTTTTACCCTTTCTGCAAAGAGTTTTGGAAGATCTGAAATTTTTTCCCAAAAAGATTGTTGACAATCTTCTCTGATCATGATACGAGATAAAAACATATCTTTGTACCATCGAAAATCTTGTAATTTTGGACATCTTAAATTCATAAAAATGTTAATTTTGCATTTAAACTAAATTTTCAGGAGTTCCAATAAAATGTTTAATAATAGTTAAACCAAGAGCAATAAAACTATCATTGATCTCATTTCCATTTGAATCATGAATACTATTATTATTTTCTTCACATTTAACAGCTGAAAAGATAATATCCCTCTTAGTTTCAGAAAAATAATTATCCCATCATTGACCAAGCTATCCTGTGAATCCAAGAACAATATTATTAGTATCATCTCTTCTAGATGCACCTTTTGCAAGATAAGTTTTGTAACACACAGTCATTTATCCCATAAAATTGATAATTTGATATTCAGTAAGTCCATCGAGATTCCACTCCACACCAGAACTACCATCATAAGTTCTTTGATAATTAGCTTTTTCTTCAAAAAGCTGGTCTGGAAATAAAGGACGAGAATAATATTTTGGAAGATTTTGATAATTAGATTTTCTCAATTTATTAATGGAATCATATTTTTCATCAATAAATTGAGCTTCAATTTCATCAATAGTATTGATATTTTTTGAAACATGAAAATTTTTTAATTGAGTAGAAAGTTCAAAAAGTATTTTGCTTTCAATTTGAAGAGTAGAAGATTTTCCAAATCGAGGAATCATATCATTACTTTTGAAAATTGAAGAGGAAGATCGAGGTTTTGATTTTGATAAATTCTTATCGTTACT
>NW_019237504.1:1833-2005 GCF_002742605.1 Olea europaea var. sylvestris | reverse complement strand
AAATCGCCCCCGGCGCGATTTTTGTTTCCCATCAATCAGTCAAATTTTAGCCTATTCCGACACCGTCGCGAAAAATAAGGAAAATGCCCCCGGCGCGATTTTTGTTTCCCATCGATCAGTCAAGTTTTAGCCGATTCCGACACCGTCTCGAAAAATGACGAAATTGCCCCTG
>NW_019237504.1:936-1401 GCF_002742605.1 Olea europaea var. sylvestris | reverse complement strand
GCGATTTTTGTTTCCGATTAATCTATCAAATTTTAGCCGATTCCGACGCCGTCGCGAAAAATGACGAAATTGCACCCGGAGCGATTTTTGTTTCCGATAAACCTGTCAAATTTCAGCCCATTCCGAAACCGTCGCAAAAATGACGAAATCGCCCGGCGCGATTTTTGTTTCCCATCAATCAGTCAAATTTTAGTCGATTCCAACAACGTCGCGAAAAATGACAAAATAGCCCCCGGCGCGATTTTTGTTTCCCATCAATCAGTCAAATTTTAGACGATTCCCACACCGTCGCGAAAAATGATGAAATTGCCCCCGGCGCGATTTTTTTTCCGATCAATCGGTCAAATTTGAGCCCATTTCGACATCGCGAAAAATGACGGAATTGTCCCCGGCGCGATTTTTGTTTCCGATCAATCGGTCAAATTTGAGCCCATTTCGACACCGTCGGGAAAAATGACGAAATCT
>NW_019237504.1:0-655 GCF_002742605.1 Olea europaea var. sylvestris | reverse complement strand
CGGCGCGATTTTTGTTTCCCATCAATCAGTTAAATTTTAGCCTATTCCGACACCGTCGCGAAAAATGAGGAAACTGCCCCCGGCGCGATTTTTGTTTCCCATCGATCAGTTAAGTTTTAGCCGATTCCGACACCGTCTCGAAAAATGACGAAATTGCCCCTGCGCGATTTTTTTTTCAATCAATCGGTCAAATTTGAGCCCATTTCGACACCATCGCGAAAAATGACGAAATCGCCCCCGGCGCGATTTTTGTTTCCGATAAATCAGTCAAATTTTAGACCATTACGACGCCGTCGCGAAAAACGACGAAATTGCCCTCGGCGCGATTTTTATTTCCGATTAATCTTTCAAATTTTAGCCGATTCCGACACGGTTGTGAAAAATGACGAAATTGTGCCCGACGCGATTTTTGTTTCCGATCAATCTGTCAAATTTTAGCCCAATTCGACGCCGTCGCAAAAAATTACGAAATCGCCCCCGGCGCGATTTTTGTTTCCCATCAATCAGTTAAATTTTAGCCTATTCCGACACCGTCGCGAAAAATGAGGAAACTGCCCCCGGCGCGATTTTTGTTTCCCATCGATCAGTTAAGTTTTAGCCGATTCCGACACCGTCTCGAAAAATGACGAAATTGCCCCTGCGCGATTTTTTTTTC
>NW_019237503.1:0-2005 GCF_002742605.1 Olea europaea var. sylvestris | reverse complement strand
TTTTAGTTCAATCTTATTGCTTTCATTGATTTCTTTGTCATCTGATTTTTCTGATTGCTGAATATCTTCACACTGTGATGGGTTGTCCTCAATTGGTGCAAACTTTAGAGCTAATATGCAATCAACCAGGTCTTTGCTCCCTTCTCCAGAAGTGTTGATGTCATCCTTTGTTGTACTAAACATCATACATTGCTCCAAGGGTCCTCAATGCATAATTTCTCATCTCTCACAGCAGAATCAATGAAGTCAATCCTGTGGCAAGTGTTAGTGTCGTTCGAGTACTTCATTGCTTGGTAGATGTTGAACCTCACATTTTCTTAATTCACTCTCAATGTCAAATGTCCTCCTTGCACATCAATTAATGTCCTTCCAGTTGTTGAAAATGGCCTGCCTAAAATCAATGGGATTTTCTGATCTTCTTCCATATCCAATCCACAAAATCAACTGGCAAGATGAATTTTTCGACCTTTACTAACATGCCTCCAATAATCCCTCGTGGGTATGTAAGGGACCTATCAGCCAGTTGTAGAGTCACTATTGTTGGCTTGACTTCCCTGAGGCCTAACTTCTTAAATACTGGTAACAACATTAGGTTGATGCTTGCTCCAAAATCATAGAGGGCCTTATCAAAAGAAAAGCTTCCAATGGTGCATAGAATAGTGAAACTGCCAGGATCTTTTCTCTTCTGAGGAAGTTTCTTTTAAAGGATAGCGTTGCATTCTTCTATTAATTTTACTATTTCATATTCCTCCAATTTTCGCTTCTTTGACATCACCTTCTTCATAAACTTTGCGTAGTTTGGCATTTGTTCCAAAGCATCTGCAAAAGGAATATTAATGTGAATTTTCTTGAAAATTTCTAAAAATTTTGCGAATTGATCATCAATTTTTTTCTTTTGAAAATGCTGTGAAAATGGAAGTGGTGGTGTGAGAATTGGTGGGTTATCAGGGAAGGATATGGAATAAGGTCCGTGAGCCTCATTTATTCTTTTGGCCTACTTTTCTTGCTCTACTAACACTTGTTCTTCCTCCTTGTCGGGTGTGGGATTGCTATTTTCGGTGGGTTGACTTTCTCCAACTTGCTTGCCACTCCTCAATACAACGACCTTACAGTGCTCTTTTAGGTTGACTTCTGTATCACTTGGAAATTTTCCTTGTTGCTGAGACTTCATTGAGATATCCTACTAACCAATTTGCATGTCAAGATTCTTCATTGTGGCTCCCATGTTGGACACATATGTTTCAATATTATCCAACCGTGATTCATCTTTGTTGAAGTGTGATCTTGTCTCAGAAATGAATGTCCCAAGGATGTCTTTCAAGGATGGTTTCTCTTCAGAATTCTGAGTGTTGAATCCAGGTGGAGGTTGAAGTGTGTTTCTATTGTTGCTATATGACAAGTTCTCGTGATTCCTCAAACCTGGATGATAGTGATTAGCCTGGTAATTTTCTCTTTGATTGTAGTTTCTACTGTTGACATATTGGGCCTGCTCGTTTGAAACCTCTGTCTCTTGGTGTGATGAAAAAGCAGTCATAACTGAATTTGCCTTCTATTAATTCCCTTGAGTAGTAAGCATGACTATCTAATTTATGAGTGATGTGACCTAAGTTACTAGTGTTGTGATGGGATCCACTTCATGAAGTCCTGCTACTTTCTTTATGCTTGATCTCATTAGTAACTATTGGTGCCTATGTTATCCAATAAAGCATAGGCAGCCTCTGCTATTTTAGCCATTAAAATGCCTCCCGCAGCTGCATCTACCATAGTCTTGTCTATCCATTTAGCCCATTATAGAATATCTCAATCTGTACCCATTTCTAGAAACCATGTTGAGGACATCTCCTAAGCAAGTTTTTAAATCTTTCCCAGTCTTCATAAAATGGCTTGAAGCTGAGTTGTTTGAATTGGCTAATCTTACTATGAAGTTGAGCTGATTTAGAAGGTGGAAAGTACTTGATGAGGAATTTCTTAGCCAAATCATCCCAAGTTGTAATTTAGCCATACG
>NW_019237502.1:0-2005 GCF_002742605.1 Olea europaea var. sylvestris | reverse complement strand
AAATGACGAAATTGCTCACGGGGCGATTTTTGTGTCCGATCAACCTGTCAAATTTGAGCCAATTCGGACACAGTCGAGAAAAATGACGAAATTGCCCCTTGCGCGACTTTTATTTCAGATTAAACTGCCAAATTTCGGCCAATTCTGACACAGTCGAGAAAAATGACGAAATTGCCGCCGGCACGATTTTTATTTCCGATCAAACTGCCAAATTTCAGCCTATTCCGACACAGTCGAGAAATATGACGAAATTACCCCCGGCGCGATTTTTATTTCAGATCAAACTGCCAAATTTTATCAAATTCTGACACAGTCAAAAAAATGACGAAATTGTCCCCGGCGCTATTTTTGTTTCCTATTAACAAGTCAAATTTTAGCCAGTTCCGACACAGTCGCGAAAAATGACGAAATTATACCCGTCGCAATTTTTGTTCCCGGTAAACCGGCCAAATTTGAGCCCATTCCGACACAGTCGAGAAAAATGACTTTCAGATTAAGCTGCCAAATTTCGGCCAATTCTGACACAGTCGAGAAAAATGACGAAATTGCCGCCGGCACGATTTTTATTTCCGATCAAACTGCCAAATTTCAGCCTATTCCGACACAGTCGAGAAAAATGACGAAATTGCCCCCGGCGCGATTTTTGTTTGCGATCAACCTGTCAAATTTGAGCCCATTCCGACACAGTCGAGAAATATGACGAAATTACCCCCGGAGCGATTTTTATTTCAGATCAAACTGCCAAATTTTATCAAATTCTGACACAGTCGAAAAATGACGAAACTGCCCCCGGCGCGATTTTTGTTCACGATAGACCTGTTAAATTTGAGCCCATTCCGACACAGTCGAGAAAAATGACGAAATCGCCGTCGACGAGATTTTTATTTCCGATCAAACTGCCAAATTTCAGCCAATTCCGACACAGTCGAGAAAAATGACGAAGTTGCCCCTGGCGCGGTTTTTGTTTCCCATCAACAAGTCAAATTCTAGCCAATTCCGACACAGTCGCGAAAAATAACGAAATTACACCCGGCGCGATTTTAGTTCCCGATAAACCTGTCAAATTTGAGCCCATTCCGAAACAGTCGCGAAAAATGACGAAATTGCTGCCGGCTCAATTTTTGTTTCCAATCAACCAGTCAAATTTCAGCCCTTTCCGACATCGTCGCGAAAAACGAAGAAATTGCCCCCAGAGCGATTTTTGTTTCCGATCAACCTGTCAAATTTGAGCCCATTCTGACACGGTCGAGAAAAATGACGAAATTGCCCCCGACGCCATTTTTGTTTCCGATCAACCTGTCAAATTTGAGCCCATTCTGACACAGTCGCGAAAAATGACGTAATTGCCCCGGCGCGATTTTTGTTTCCGATCAAACTGCCAAATTTCAGCCAATTCCGACACAGTCGTCACAGTCGAGAAAAATGACGAAATTGGCCTCGACGCGATTTTTGTTTCCGATCAACAAGTCAAATTTTAGCCAATTCCGACACAGTCGCGAAAAATGACGAAATTGCTCCTGGCGCGATTTTTATTTCAGATCAAACTGCCAAATTTCAGCCAATTTCGACACAGTCGAGAAAAATGACGAAATCGCCCCCGGTGCGATGTTTGTATCCGATCAACCTGTCAAATTTTAGCCAATTCCGACACAGTCACGAAAAATGACGAAATTACACCCGGCGCGGTTCTTGTTCCCGATAAACCTGTCAAATTAGAGGCCATTCGGACACAGTCGAGAAAAACGACGAAATTGCCGCCGGCGCGATTTTTATTTCTGATCAAACAGCCAAATTTAAGCCAATTTCGACACAGTCGAGAAAAATGACGAAATTACCCTCGGTGCGATTTTTATTTCAGATCAAACGGCCAAATTTCAGCCAATTCCGACACAGTCGAGAAAAATGACGAAATTGCCCCCTGTGTGATTTTTTTTCCGATCAACCTGTCAAATTTGAGCCCATTCCGACACAGTCGAGACAAATGACGAAATTGCCCCCGGCGCGA
>NW_019237501.1:0-2005 GCF_002742605.1 Olea europaea var. sylvestris | reverse complement strand
CAATTGAGGTAGGTTTTTCCATTTGTTTTCATTTTTTTTCGTTTTTTTTATTTTTCCTCATCTCTTTCCATTTTGTTTGATTCGTTGCTTTTATTACATGAGTTCATAGCCTCTAGCATGTTTAGCATCGTTGGATTGATGTATTACATAGCATTGTGTGATTTTTGCTTGATTTGTGCTTGTATTTTACTTATGTTTTGTGTGATTTTCATCCATGTTCATCGCTTTGGTTCCTCCATTCCGTAACTCCGTTTTGCGTGTGGTTTGTTTCTTTGTGAAGAGCATGTTTCCTAGTTTGTGAGTTTGTGTTTGGTTGCATGGTTACGTCTCTTGTGTGCTTGGAAATTCATGCCGAAGTGTCGCACGCCACATGTTCGACGAATTGACTTAACTATTTCTGTCCTTCTTTGGCATGGTTGGTTCTTTTTCTTTTTGCATTTTTTTCTCCATTGGAATTGTGTGCATATTCTTAGTCGAGTGTCAGGGTCGTGATAACTTTGGTCTTAGGGTCGATCGCATTTTTTGATGTCTTATTTTTGTGTCTCATTTGTGTGCACGGTGTGCCATGTCACATTGCATCGTTTCACGTGTATTTTTCGTGTATCTCGTTTCTTGCCTCTTTACGTGTGCCAGATGGCTCGTAAGCGATCTCGTCCCTCTTCCCAGCCTGCTAGTGGTTCGACCTCATACAGTCGTTCGAGGTTCATTTCTGCTACTGCTCAGGAGGTCTTCACGTCCCAGTTCTCCTTACGCCCTGTTCTCATGGAGCGTGAGGTAATTCTTTCTGACCTACCAGTTGAGATAGCAGCCATTCTAGTATCCAGGGGTTGGGAGCCTTTACTTGTTGGTCTCTCTCCTCCACCCCCTCTCCTTGTCCAGGAATTCTATGCTAACATCCATGACATTGATGGGTCCTCGTTTCGGTCTTTTCTACGGGGTCATACTTTTAGGGTTACTCCTTCTGCCTTAGCTAGGGCTTTAGGTATTCCTGAGATTACCCATCCTACATACCCCTATATTTTACCCTCTTCTGTTCCGGCAGACTCCCTTGTTCGGTCGACGATTTTGAACACTCCGTCTGTCGGGGGGCCTACGGCGATGGCCACTGGGTCTTTACCCACTGATCGCCAGGTTCTGTTGCGCATTGTGTGCACGAACATTTGGCCTGTTGCCCATACTTCTTCTTTACCTATGGGGCGGGCCCGATTATTATATGCATTACTTCGCGGGGATTCGATTGACCTCCCTAGTTTTATTTGCCAGCAGATTCTGGCTTCTTTTCGTTCTCCTGGGGGTCGGATTGGGTTACCATATGCTTGTTTGATTCATCGGGTAGCCTTAGCCTTAGTTGCTTCTTTTCCTGAGAGCTCGACTCGACGCATTGGACGTCCGATTGGACAGCAGACTATACATCAGAGTCGCTCTCATATTCCCGCTTCTTCTTCTTCTGCTCCTGCTCCTACTGCGGATGCAGTTTTTGATGTTTTTTATTCCTCCGAGCCCCTTGATCCTATATTTGATATTCTTACTGGGGGTTCTCGAGTCTGTCTTCCGTCTAGTTCCACTCCTCCTCTTACTATTCCGATCAGCTCTTCCGGTCCCTCTGCTTCTACTTCAGTCCCTGGGGTGGCTACATTGCCAGTTGACCCCTTGGTGCCTCTTTTGGGTCCGATGACTACATTGATCGAGCAGCAGGCTCGTATATTGGCTGAGATCACGCAGTTACGTGCTGCTTCGGAGCGTCAGACAGCTGAGATGACTTCGTTTCGCCGTGCTCTTGCTGTTTGTCAGCGTCAGTTGCGCTGGATTCGAGATCATTTGGAGGCCAGCACGAGTGCTGAGAGTGGCTCTAATTCTTCCGATGCTGCGGATGCTGCTTCTTAGCTTATTTTTTTTTGTGATTTTTTTGGCGCTCTTTGGCTCTTTGTGACAAAAAGGGGGAGTAATTTGAGCGTAGTTAGATTGATTTGACTTGAGTAGGTTGGAGTAAATTAATTTTTGATAA
>NW_019237500.1:0-2005 GCF_002742605.1 Olea europaea var. sylvestris | reverse complement strand
ACCGTTGCGAAAAATGACGAAATTGCCCACGGCGCGATTTTTATATCCGATCAATCTGTCGAATTTTAGCCGATTTCGACACCTTCACGAGAAATAACGAAATTGCCCCCGGTGCGATTTTTGTTTTCGATCAATCTGTCAAATGTTTGCCCATTCCGACACCGTCACGAAAAATGATGAAATTGCCCCCAGCGCGATTTTTGCTTCCGATCAATCAGTAAAATTTGAGCCCATTCCGACGCCGTCGCGAAAAATGACGAAATTGCCCACGGCGCGATTTTTATTTTCGATCAATCAGTCAAATTTAAGCCCATTCCGACACCGTCGCGAAAAATGACGAAATTGCCCCTGGCTCGATTTTTGTTTTCGATTAATCTGTCAAATTTTAGCCGATTCGGACACCGTCGCGAAAAATGACGAAATTGCCCACGCGCGATTTTTATTTCCGATCAATCAATCAAATTTAAGCCCAATCCGACACCGTCGCGAAAAATGACGAAATTGCCCACGGCGCGATTTTTTGTTTCCGATCAATCTGTCAAATTTTTGCCCATTCCGACACCGTTGCGAAAAATGACGAAATTGCCCACGGCGCGATTTTTTGTTTCCGATCAACCTGTCAAATTTGAGCCCATTTCGACACCGTCGCGACAAATGACGAAATTGCCCCCGACGAGATTTTTGTTCTCGGTCAACCCTTCAAATTTGGGCTCATTCCGACTCCGTCGCGAAAAATGACGAAATTCCCCCTGGATCGATTTTTGTTTCTGATCAACCTGTCAAATTTGAGCCCATTCCGACTCGGTCGCTAAAAATGACCAAATTGCCCCCGACGCGATTTTTGTGTTCGATCAACCTGTCGAATTTGAGCCCATTACGACACCGTCGCGACAAATGACGAAATTGCCCCCGACGAGATTTTTGTTCTCGGTCAACCCTTCAAATTTGGGCTCATTCCGACTCCGTCGCGAGAAATGACGAAATTGCTCCCTGCGCGATTTTTGTTTCCGATCAACCTGTCAAATTTGAACCCATTCCGTACCTTCGTGAAAATGACGAAATTGCCCCTGGCGTGGCTTTTGTTTCCAATCAACATGTCAAATTTGGGCCCATTCCGACTCCGTCGTGAAAAATGACGAAATTGCTCCCGGCGCGATTTTTGTTTACGATCAATCTGTCAAATTTGAGCCTAATCCGACCCCGTCGCGAAAAATGAGGAAATTCCGTACGGATAAATTTTTGTTTCCGATCAACCTGTCAAATTTGAGCCCATTCCGACACCGTCGCGAAAAATGACGAAATTGCCCACGCGCGATTTTTATTTCCGATCAATCTGTCGAATTTTAGCCGATTTCGACACCGTCGCGAAAAATGACGAAATTGCCCACGCGCGATTTTTATTTCCGATCAATCTGTCGAATTTTAGCCGATTTCGACACCGTCGCGAAAAATGACGAAATTGCCCACGCGCGATTTTTATTTCCGATCAATCTGTCGAATTTTAGCCGATTTCGACACCGTCGCGAAAAATGACGAAATTGCCCACGCGCGATTTTTATTTCCGATCAATCTGTCGAATTTTAGCCGATTTCGACACCGTCGCGAAAAATGACGAAATTGCCCACGCGCGATTTTTATTTCCGATCAATCTGTCGAATTTTAGCCGATTTCGACACCGTCGCGAAAAATGACGAAATTGCCCACGCGCGATTTTTATTTCCGATCAATCTGTCGAATTTTAGCCGATTTCGACACCGTCGCGAAAAATGACGAAATTGCCCCCGGCGAGATTTTTGTTCCCGGTCAACCTGTCAAATTTGAGCCCATTCCGACACCGTCGCGAAAAATGACGAAATTGCCCCCGGCGAGATTTTTTTTTCCCGGTCAACCTATCAAATTTGAGCCCATTCCGACTCCGTCGGGAAAAATGACGAAATCCCCCTGGATCGATTTTTATTTCCGATCAACCTGTCAAATTTGAGCCCATTCCGACACCTTCGTAAAA
>NW_019237499.1:291276-295150 GCF_002742605.1 Olea europaea var. sylvestris | reverse complement strand
ATAGCAAATTGCTGCTAGGATCAATCAGAAACTTGCCACAATTGAAGCAAACCTTCTTGGTAGCATTCCCTAGAAGTAGAATCGAACAAGTTACAGCCACGCAATTGAATAACAAGCGGTAAGAAGAATGAGAGTCTCTAAAGAGCTATTTTGCACAGTTCAAAGCTAAATTGATAGCTGGGACTATATTGAATGAAAGGGCTAGAAGTCTTATGGAATGATTTGATGATGGAGACTCTCTTCTGGTAGGATGTTCGTAATCGGAATCCTACATCCTATTATTAGTTGGTAAAATTGATCCAAAGTGAGATCCAAACTGAAGAACTATTGCCAATCGAAAGAAAGTAGAGGAAGGTCAAACGGAAAAGCTCAAAGGTAAAACCCATGTACATTCTTTTTAATTACAAAAATTGAAATATTAATGTTTTATGGAGCCCAGTGATAGGATCCATGCAATATCCCCAGACCTTCACCAGTTATGGACGAAGAACACCCTTTCTCGAGGGACCAAAAAATGAAATACTACAAAATTCATCACTATAGGGATCACAATACTGTTAGAAGTGTGACTCAAATAGTAGTCTAAATTGCATTATATTTTCTACCTTTTTGGGACTCTTTTAGGGTTAGACTCGTCGACTATAAATTAATGTCGCCTCTGTCAGTTTTATTGAAGTATCATTGCTGTCCAATTGTAATTCTCTCCATATTAATAAAATTCCTCGTTCCTTTGCTTAATTCATCTTTTACTTTAATCTTGTTTGTGCTATTTTGCGATCTTGTATTATACTTCAAATTGGTGTCCATTAAATCTAAATTCTTGCGTTTTGTTTCCACCGATCCCAACAAGTGGTATCAGATCGGGGTTATTGGTGGATTTTTGGCCTGAAACTGATCAGAAATTGGTCTGAGAATTACCAGAAAATCAGAAAATGAATCTGTCCAGTTTTTCGATTTTTTGCCGGATCTATTTTTGCTTTTTCTAGTCAAACCAAAAAGAATTTGGAGAAACGATCACCACTAGTGGAATTAGCAGGAAAAAAGGTCCAGAAAGGGTCACAGGTCGTCGGTGCGTTTCCGGCCGTTCGCCGACGGTGGAAACTCCGGCTAGAGAATGGCGGCGCGTGTGGTGGTTTCCGACGACGGTGTCCTCAGGTAGTTTTCTTCAAACGACAAGAAGGACCTTGTGGTGGTGTCCAATTTTAGTTTTGGGCAAAATTGTGGTTTTGGACTATTTTGCCCCTTGCATGTTCGGTAGTTTTTAGTTTTGGGTGTTACAGGTTGCAAGTTCTTCGTAATTTGATTGAGATTTTTCAAAGATGAATTTTTTAAAGTATGAAATTCCGCTATTGGATCACAATACAAGATTTTCGCTGTGGCAAGTAAAGGTGAGAGCTGTGTTGACACAGATGGATCTTGATGATGCTTTACTAGGTTTTGATAGGACGCCAGCAAACTTGTCTATGGAGGAGAAACAACGAAAGGATCGAAAGGCTTTAGCGCAAATTCAACTTCATTTATCCAACAATTTGCTACAAGATGTTTTGAAGGAGAAGACAGCGGCTGCTTTGTGGCTCAAGCTGGAGCAGTTGTGCATGACAAAGAGTTTGACGAGCAAACTGACTCTAAAGCAGAGGTTGTATTCTCATCGCATGGTGCAAGGAGGGTCACTGCAGGACCGCCTTGCTGTGTTCAAGGAGATCGTTGCAGATTTGGAGACGTTGGAGGTAAAATATGATGAAAAGAATCTAGCCTTGGTCCTGTTGCGTTCGCTACCCAATTATTTTTCATCATTTCATGATACTATTCTGTATAGTCGTGACACGTTATCCATTGAGGAGGTATACGATGCCCTGTTATCAAAAGAGAAGATGGAGTTGTTGGTTGGAGATCTTGCATCTAGGAGTGGGGATGCTCTTGTTACTCATGGTGATCGACGAAGGGGTAGATCGAAGGTGAGGTACAGCAATGTGTATTGTTATTACTGCAAGAGGAAAGGGCACATCAAGAAAGATTGTGACAAGTTGCAGGGTAAAGGTGATTTACATGCAAATCATGCGGGGCAATCAGGTAATTCGAACGAGACTAATATTGTTGAAAATTTTTGTAATGATAGAGATGTGATGTTGGCTGTATTTGACGGGGAATCCAAACCTGAGGAGTGGATTTTGGATTCTTCTTGTTCGTATCATATGTGTCCCAATAGGGATTTGTTTCAAACATATGAGATGGTGAAGCAAGTTGGAGTTTTGAGGGAAAACAACCTATCTTGTCGGGTTGCAGGAATCGGTCGGGTCATATTGAGGCTATAGGATGGAACAGTGAGGACAGTTGATCAGGTTCGACATGTTCCAGACTTGGGAAAGAATCTCATATCACTGAGTACCTTGGATGAAAAAGGGTTCAAATTTTCTGGTGGAGGTGGAGTCTTGAAGGTTTAAAGGGGTGTCCGGGTTGTATTGAAGGGACGAAGAAAATCCCAGTTGTACATCTTGCAGGGGAGCGCAGAACTAGTTCAAAGACATTTGGAGAAGTTCAGTACCGTGGTGGACATTCAATTTGGTATAGTACCTCTCGAGTTTGGCTCTGGGTCAGTTAAGAACTTTGCTCAAGGGAGTATTGGTAATTCCGCTTTGCCACCAATTTTAGTGGGTATACTGTGTTCTTGTAATGCCAGTGGACTCATGGAGCGTAGGTACAGTTTTGGAGATGTCTGTAATGCTTTAGAAATCATTAAAGGTGACAATATTGGCAAGGGACCTTCTGATTGTGCATTTGGTGTGGTTTTTCTACTATAGGGTATGCTTCGACCCTGTCCAGTGATTGTTAATTCCAGGAGGAATTTTAGGAACCCATGTTTGGGTTCGAGTGTCACTTGTGGACGCCGACGGGGGAACGTGTTATCATGGAGAGTTTGGTTACTGTGTTGAGGAGATTGGTTATTCTGATGCAGACGGATTATTTCTCAAGGTGGAGAAATTTTGGAGTTTTGTTTGTTGCACCGAAATTTTGAGTCAAGGTGGAGATTGTTAGAAGTGTGACTCAAATAGGAATCTAAATTGCATTAGATTTTCTACCTTTTTGGGACTCTTTTAGGGTTAGACTCGTGGACTATAAATTAATGTCTCATCTGTCAATTTTACTGAGGCATCATTGCTGTTCAGTTGTAATTCTCTCCATATTAATAAAATTCGTTGTTCCTTTGCTTAATTCATCTTTTACTTTAATCTTGTTTGTGGTATTTTGTGATCTTGTATTATACTTAATTGGTGTCCATTAAATCTCAATTCTTGCCTTTCGTTTCCACCGGTCCCAACAAATACAAATGAATGTTATGAGATATCAAGGATGATTAAATTGCGAAGTCAATAGGGAAGTTTGCAGAAGATAATCAAAGGTGAAAGATCATCTTATACAAACAAGAAGACCAATACAGGCTGATCTGAAGCAACCACCAGCAAATGCTTCCAACTTTCTACCCCGATAAAGGAGATCAAGACCATAATCGAAGGCACGTATACTGGAGGAAATACAATAAGTGGACAAAGGAACTACCCTTGTGCAGCTAGAAACTCTATACATAGTGTTTTGGATTTGAGGTAATCATAAACCCACATCTCTTCCAAATACTTTTGATAATAATGATGAACATGGAGTTATATATACCAATTGCGATGCATTGATAGTATATGTTGTAATAGCTCGTAATAGTTCTCATCGCATGTTGGTAGATAATGACAGTTCAATTAATATTCGTTTTGGACGTGCTTTTGACCAAATACATGTTAATCATCCTTGGATACCTATGATTGAACCCATATATGATTTAGTTGGGGACAGTTTGATCCCAATGGATCAAGTTATGTTGTTAGTT
>NW_019237499.1:283292-289183 GCF_002742605.1 Olea europaea var. sylvestris | reverse complement strand
GCTATAATTGAGGGGAAATTGATGTGACTTGCTTGGTGAGGTGTTATAAGCTATTGGAATTGATTATTCTTTGGGGTTAAGTATTTTTTTGCATGTCAAGTTTACTTTATAAAATACAGTAACAATGGGATAAAAAAAAGATGCAAAAACGTAATTTCTGAATTATAATTTTTATTTTTTATTTTGTGCGTAAGACATGTAATTTCCAATATCGATAAATCCAGAATAAACATCAAAGCATAGTCCAATAAGTGAATAATTTAAAATTGCAACCAACAAAAAAGAGGCAACTTGAGTTTTGTCCGATATACAATTATAGTCATATTATAAATCTATTTTCCCATTTATAATTAGGTAAAACCCGGAGCAAGAGGCTATTTTTGGATAATTGTAATCAGTTAATACGTATGTAAGAGTGTATAGAGTAATTCCCATTGCTAAGTATGAAAACAGTTTACGAACTTTTTTGCAAATTTTGGGGGGAATCATTATTTGGACTACACTCAATTAAAAATAAAAAATACTAATTCTTGACAATTTGATCAATGGCATGACGCAGTGACTTGAAGATGTAGTTGTATGTTGCTTCAGTTGGGTGTACTGAATCAAAGAACATATACTTGGAGGCATCAGAGCAAACCGGTGATGCTGGATTGCATAAAATTGAAGCTTCTAAATATCCACTTCCACAACAACCGACGTGGACGATGTTAAAACCTGCATGTCACATTTTATCCCTTTTTTTATTGTTCAGAAAATTAATAAAAATAATAATTGAAAAAAAAAAAGACAGAAAAATATTTTAGTACATTATATTAAACATGGTTGAATAAGATTAAGGAAGAGAATGATGTCCAAAATTTACGGTAAGTCACTTTTAAGCATTAGCCTTGAAGTAAGAAGGTGGTACTCATCGCCCCGAAGTAGAAAGGATCGACGATTCGCATGATTTGTTTTATAGACAGACTTCTCCTTAGTTTTGGACCCTCTAAAAGATGGTATGGCCATTTACCTCTCTTTGGCCTCAAAAGAATTTTTGCTCAAGATAATTAAAATAATCACTTGGCCAAGAAATAAAGAAGGCTAATCAACTTACCAAATTTGGAGGGATTTTGAGTCATTTCATCCATTACTTTATAAATATCAGCATAAACGATTGTGGCACCAGAGACATGGCTTTGCATGGTTTTCAATTTCATTTGTAGCTTCTGGTTGTAATCAACCGCAGTAACGGATAATGATTCAATGCATCCACGATTATGCAATGCATTACCGGAATTGAGTGTTATTAAAATGGGCAAGCACCCCATTGGTGGAAGTCCCACAAAAGCTATTGTTCGAGCTCCTTGGTCCAATAGATCCTGTGCAAAATGCATATTTAATGTGTCACCTGATGGATAAGAGATATTTCTAACAATATTTTCTACTCGTATTAGCTATTAAGCATAAAATCAAATAATAATATCAAAATGGGTGTTTAGCCCTTGAAATAAAATCTATGAACCTAGCTAGCATTGGCGAAGCATTTGCGATACTTGAGAAGAACGAAAGCATGGGAGGCTTACTTTAAGATTATGAATTATTTTCAGTCCAAGCTGGTTACATGCTATCAATAAATGGCACATGAACAAATGAAGCGTGATTCCTAACCAATTAGTTATAAGAGAGCCTATGAGGAGCTGCCATCTAGTATTCCCTAAAAATGACCAAATTACCTCAATACTTGGAGGGAAATCTATAAATACCCTCTTATTTGAAAAAAGAATGTATACAATTCAAATCTCTCTCTCAAATAGTTATTTCTCTTCTTACTCCTATTTGAATATGAAAACTAACGTGTTTAGGATGTGAAAGTTATAGTTAGGTGAGTAAGATTTGTTGATATGATTTCTATTATCAACAAATTTGGCACAATTTGAGGGAAAACTTGAACAAGGAAAACCACGAAACTCCATCATACTCGGGAAATTTTTCATCTAAAAAAATGATGAATCCTATGGGAGAAAATTCAGAAGAAAATTTATCACCAAAAGGACATAATAGCGATGAGCGTTTAAATAGTGACGATAATCCAAAATGACAATGGCGGAAAACGTCGTTAAGACTGCAAACCAGCAGTTCTTCCACTCATCATTGTTACTTAAACTTGAACAAGGAAAACCACGAAACTCCATCATACTCGGGAAATTTTTCATCTAAAAAAATGATGAATCCTATGGGAGAAAATTCAGAAGAAAATTTATCACCAAAAGGACATAATAGCGATGAGCGTTTAAATAGTGACGATAATCCAAAATGACAATGGCGGAAAACGTCGTCAAGACCGCAAACCAGCAGTTCTTCCACTCATCATTGTTACTTAAAAAAATGCATCTATTATGACAATAATACATGAAAAGGCATAAGAGTCTAAATTACATCGTGAAGAATGCATCGTTGCAAGCAAAAACTGAAAATTTGGCAAGAAATTGGCAAGTTGATTTGGGAATAAATGAAGATAAACGTGCAACCAACTTCTTCCATGAGAAGAATAGCAACTTGTAGGTTTCAAAAACCAATGATATCATAGAGAAGAGAAGGAAGGATCTGTATGATGACGAATATGAGATAGGGAGGTCAATGGATGAATTAAGATCCTGCTATAGGAGATCAACTCAAAATTATCATCATAGAGATTGAAGAACTAAAAATTATGGTGATACATCATACATTGCTCTTCCAACAAAATAGTAAAATGGTCATTCGACTAGATCATATGAAATGGATGGCGATGATAAATGCATGCCGCTCTTCAAGGAAATCAAAGAGGTGCCAATCTTTGACAATTTTATTCGTCCTATAATGGAGAAGTACAATCGAAAATGAGATCTTATGTACCATTAGTTCGAATACATGACACAGATGAAGTGCAAGGGTTCCACTTAACTCTGGATAGATAGGCTAAAAGATGGTATAGCAAATTGCTGCTAGGATCAATCAGAAACTTGCCACAATTGAAGCAAACCTTCTTGGTAGCATTCCCTAGAAGTAGAATCAGACAAGTTACAGCCACGCAATTGAATAACAAGCGGTAAGAAGAATGAGAGTCTCTAAAGAGCTATTTTGCACAGTTCAAAGCTAAATTGATAGCTGGGACTATATTGAATGAAAGGGCTAGATGACTTATGGAATGATTTGATGATGGAGACTCTCTTCTGGTAGGATGTTCGTAATCGGAATCCTACATCCTATTATTAGTTGGTAAAATTGATCCAAAGTGAGATCCAAACTGAAGAACTATTGCCAATCGAAAGAAAGTAGAGGAAGGTCAAACGGAAAAGCTCAAAGGTAAAACCCATGTACATTCTTTTTAATTACAAAAATTGAAATATTAATGTTTTATGGAGCCCAGTGATATGATCCATGCAATATCCCCAGACCTTCACCGGTTATGGATGAAGAACACCCTTTCTCGAGGGACCAAAAAATGAAATACTACAAAATTCATCACTATAGGGATCACAATACTGTTAAAAGTGTGACTCAAATAGTAGTCTAAATTGCATTATATTTTCTACCTTTTTGGGACTCTTTTAGGGTTAGACTCGTCGACTATAAATTAATGTCGCCTCTGTCAGTTTTATTGAAGTATCATTGCTGTCCAATTGTAATTCTCTCCATATTAATAAAATTCCTCGTTCCTTTGCTTAATTCATCTTTTACTTTAATCTTGTTTGTGCTATTTTGCGATCTTATATTATACTTCAAATTGGTGTCCATTAAATCTAAATTCTTGCGTTTTGTTTCCACCAATCCCAACAAGTGGTATCAGATCGGGGTTATTGGTGGATTTTTGGCCTGAAACTGATCAGAAATTGGTCTGAAAATTACCAGAAAATCAGAAAATAAATCTGTCCAGTTTTTCGATTTTTTGCCGGATCTATTTTTGCTTTTTCTAGTCAAACCAAAAAGAATTTGGAGAAACGATCACCACTAGTGGAATTAGCAGGAAAAAAGGTACAGAAAGGGTCACAGGTCGTCGGCGCGTTTCCGGCCGTTCGCCGACGGTGGAAACTCCGGCTAGAGAATGGCGGTGCGTGTGGTGGTTTCCGACGACGGTGTCCTCAGGTAGTTTTCTTCAAACGACAAGAAGGACATTGTGGTGGTGTCCAATTTTAGTTTTGGGTAAAATTGTGGTTTTGGACTATTTTGCCCCTTGCACGTTCGGTAGTTTTTAGTTTTGGGAGTTACAGGTTGCAAGTTCTTCGTAATTTGATTGAGATTTTTCAGAGATGAATTTGTTAAAGTATGAAATTACGCTATTGGATCAAAATACAAGATTTTCGCTGTGGCAAGTAAATGTGAGAGCTGTGTTGACGCAGATGGATCTTGATGATGCTTTACTGGGTTTTGATAGGACGCCAGCAAACTTGTCTATGGAGGAGAAACAACGAAAGGATCGAAAGGCTTTAGCGCAAATTCAACTTCATTTATCCAACAATTTGCTACAAGATGTTTTGAAGGAGAAGACAGCGGCTGCTTTGTGGCTCAAGCTGGAGCAGTTGTGCATGACAAAGAGTTTGACGAGCAAACTGACTCTAAAGCAGAGGTTGTATTCTCATCGCATGGTGTAAGGAGGGTCACTGCAGGACCACCTTGCTGTGTTCAAGGAGATCGTTGCAGATTTGGAGACGTTGGAGGTAAAATATGATGAAAAGAATCTAGCCTTGGTCCTGTTGCGTTCGCTACCCAATTATTTTTCATCATTTCATGATACTATTCTGTATAGTCGTGACACGTTATCCATTGAGGAGGTATACGATGCCCTGTTATCAAAAGAGAAGATGGAGTTGTTGGTTGGAGATCTTGCATCTAGGAGTGGGGATGCTCTTGTTACTCATGGTGATCGACGAAGGGGTAGATCGAAGGTGAGGTACAGCAATGTGTATTGTTATTACTGCAAGAGGAAAGGGCACATCAAGAAAGATTGTGACAAGTTGCAGGGTAAAGGTGATTTACATGCAAATCCTGCGGAGCAATCAGGTAATTCGAACGAGACTAATATTGTTGAAAATTTTTGTAATGATAGAGATGTGATGTTGGCTGTATTTGACGAGGAATCCAAACCTGAGGAGTGGATTTTGGATTCTTCTTGTTCGTATCATATGTGTCCCAATAGGGATTTGTTTCAAACATATGAGATGGTGAACCAAGTTGGAGTTTTGATGGAAAACAACCTATCTTGCTGGGTTGCAGGAATCGGTCGGGTCATATTGAGGCTATAGGATGGAACAGTGAGGACAGTTGATCAGGTTCGACATGTTCTAGACTTGGGAAAGAATCTCATATCACTGAGTACCTTGGATGAAAAAGGGTTCAAATTTTCTGGTGGAGGTGGAGTCTTGAAGGTTTAAAGGGGTGTCCGGGTTGTATTGAAGGGACGAAGAAAATCCCAGTTGTACATCTTGCAGGGGAGCGCACAACTAGTTCAAAGACATTTGGAGAAGTTCAGTACCGTGGTGGACATTCAATTTGGTATAGTACCTCTCGAGTTTCGCTCTGGGTCAGTTAAGAACTTTGCTCAAGGGAGTATTGGTAATTCCGCTTTGCCACCAATTTTAGCGGGTACACTGTGTTCTTGTAATGCCAGTGGACTCATGGAGCGTAGGTACAGTTTTGGAGATATCTGTAATGCTTTAGAAATCATTAAAGGTGACAATATTGGCAAGGGACCTTCTGATTGTGCATTTGGTGTGGTTTTTCTACTATAGGGTATGCTTCGACCCTGTCCAGTGATTGTTAATTCCAGGGAGAATTTTAGGAACCCGGGTTTGGGTTCGAGTGTCACTTGTGGACGCCGACGGGGGAACGTGTTATCATGGAGAGTTTGGTTACTGTGTTGAGGAGATTGG
>NW_019237499.1:253170-281782 GCF_002742605.1 Olea europaea var. sylvestris | reverse complement strand
GTTATATATACCAATTGCGATGCATTGATAGTATATGTTGTAATAGCTCGTAATAGTTCTCATCGCATGTTGGTAGATAATGACAGTTCAATTAATATTCGTTTTGGACGTGCTTTTGACCAAATACATGTTAATCATCCTTGGATACCTATGACTGAACCCATATATGATTTAGTTGGGGACAGTTTGATCCCAATGGATCAAGTTATGTTGTTAGTTGAGCTTGGTGAAGAACTATTGCCTTTTAAGGACGCGTGGATTTCCTAGTCATAGATAGCAAATCTGCTTACAACGGGATCTTAGAAATACTTGCTTTAAAGCAACTAAACGCAATAACATCTATCTACCACTTCTGCCTAAAATTCGAAACTCCCCAGGAGATAACCTGTATCAAGAGAAACCAAGCATATGGACGGTAAAAAAATTAATCAAACCCAATACCCGCAGGACCCAGCCTCCAAACGAGGCAGGGATTATCCGCTTAATTGGGCATTCGAGTTAGGCTCGAGTCAAGAAATTTCATCCCGAAGCAAGTACGAGTAACATGCTAAAAGAAAAGGATACGTGAACGGGGTAAGGCCCCACTCTATTGACATCCCTAACCAAGCTATCATGAGAGAATGTTATTTCAGTGCTCTACAAAAAGCAGGCCCAAAACCCATAAAGGGTAATACCAGATTTATGATTTAAAAGGATGAAAACATGCTAAAAATCCTATTTTAGGAAAGCAAGTATCTAATGATACAAAGAATATATTGAAAGACCTGCTCACCAGTAAAGATAACTCCACAAGTACTAAAGGAAACACGGGCCTTGGAACATAGACCAGTACTGAACCTGATGTAAAGTTCACATAAATAAGAGAGTTAAGGTCAAGTCTTAGTTTGTCAAAAAAAAATTCAATCAAAGGTGAAGTCTATCCCACTAAAGAAATTTCAACTGATGGCGAGGTATATCTAGTCAAAAAAATACGGGGACTAATTTCTACCCTAAATTAAATTGTTGTCAAAGGATGTGGTCATGTCAAGACAAAAGTAAATGACATGACATATTATCGTAACACACAAAGTACTTATGACAAGGAAGATGATAGCAATCCATATACCCTTATATTGTATCAAAATAGAATCTTATTTGGAAAGTTGAGTTGTCGAAATGAAGAATCAAGACAAAAATGATGGATTCTGTAGTTGGTACAAATTCATTATAAGTGCATTTATACGAAGCATAAGTTAATTATAAAGAAGAATACAACGTGAGCCCAAAAAGATGGCCCAATAAATCAGGTTGTACAACATAAATAATGATATGTTAGTAATGAATTGTCGAAATGGAATTTTCATATAAATAGAAATCAAATGTCATAAATAAAACAAATAATGAGAAAATGAGACAAGCAAGCTATCTTGTCTAAATTGAGAAAAGGATAAAGATTCTCAAAAGAGGGATCATCTTGGCCATGCTAGGTGTTACCTCCAAGGGCACACTCTTCTCGATGGGAGGAAGAGCCTTAATAGATGCATTGACTATCTTATCTTTAGTAGTGGCTTCACAGAGAGGAATGTCTATAGAATCTACAAGCTAGGTAGGTTTGATAGGAGTCGATGAAGCATGGTAGCTAATGAAGTGCCTTTGTCGAAAGAGGTGTCCTCGACATCCTTTCCAAGAGCCTCAAGAAAACTCGAATCCCGCTCAATATGAAAGTTCCCAATAATGTCAAGAACCTTATTTCCCTCCCCATTTTGCATGGCCTCTTCCAGAGGATTTTACTCTTCACTTTGAAAAGCCCAAAATTTGCAAGAACAAATTTTGACTCAATATTCTCTAGTTGAGTGAGAATGATGGATTTTTCACTCGTTGCCTAGTCCAGGTCTTTAGAGATGGCAAAACGTTCAACCTTAACTGACTAAAGATCATCTTAGAGGCATAAAAGCTCAACATTAGTTTTGGCGATATAAGCAGCATGGTTTTCACTAGCCTGCACTAAGTCACTCTAGTAACATCGGTCATTAAAGAAGTCTCGTTCACAACTAAAGCCTCAAGGCTTTTGCTCATCTCTTTGTATTTTCTCTTCTCTTTCTCATCTTTTCCCATTTTTTTTAATTATTATTATTATTTTTTTGGAGAGTTTCACATTTCTTCTCCAAAGATTCTGTGCTTTTCTCCAATTTATCAACCTACAAAATGTAGACCTCATATTCAGCCGACTAATAATGATGGACTTGTTCACGACAAGTGAGCATCAATTAGATATTTCCTTTCTGCTTGAGAGTCATACCCTCTACAAACTTTTCCCAAGCAAAGTTAAAACATAGAAAAATAGACCTAGCTATCCTAGAAACAAAGGTTGGAATCATTGATAGGGCATTGGGATCTAGTTCTTCATTGAGGCTGGTAGAGAATAAAGCTTGGGTGTCTATAAGATGTTCAGATCCCTCAGGAATCTTTCTTTCCCCTTCGCTGGGTCTTTTAACAATTTTGACGTAGATTGAGACCCAGGTTCTGTGGGCAAGGACCTAGATACTGATGATCCTCTAGGTACTTGAGGTAGCAGAAGATGCTTAATCATACATCTGTTTTCGTTAAAGCCTTATCTTTGTCTCCTTTAGATCCTGTAAGAACACATTCTTAGAAGGAGAAGAGAGAGCCAATTTATAACATTTGAGAAAAATAGCAAAGTTAATCTTCATGGTAGAGAGAACAATGATACTATCTCCAAAAGCAGAAAGAATTATGTAAATTAACATATAAAAAGAAAAGTATTCCAATAAAAATGGAATTAACGCTTTTCATGGGCATCGTAGCATCAAGATTAATAGGCATTATCAAGGGTAGAACCTCCAATTTCCGTAAAGAAAGAAAATACTCTTTTCTATCTGTGGTACTAGAAAATAAGAGATAGATTAAAAGGGGACTAGAGATCCCATATTCGATAATAGTTCACCGAAGGCCATAAGAGGAAGGGTATAAGACTATTTGGGATACAATCTCATCCCTTCCAACAAAACTAATGAGGCCTCAAAATTACTCATTAATTAAAAATTATGATCTATTTAATATGCTTACGAGATTAGCTTTCCAATCTACATGCTTTGATACGTACTTTAACCCTAGGTTGGGAATTAACACAAATAATATTATCTTGATGTAACTCTAAAGTTCCAAGGGATACATATCTAAGAGTAAGGATGTGTTTGAGCCCATTTAATTTTGAAAAATGTATTATGGAATAGTAGATTGATGAAGAATATGGGGTTAAAAAGGAAGGAAAAGTTTTGATTTGCGTGTAATAATTATTTTAACGAAGAATGTGTGGTAGAAAATGAGTACTGTAGAAAAAATAATGTGATAGAATGTAAAATAATAGGTGGCAAATAGGGGCTAAATACAATGGCTTTGAACTTCTTCAAAAGAAATAACATCATCAATTAGTTCAATCTCAAGCTAAAAAAATTCAATATCCGGAGCCATGAAAATATTTTGAAAAAATAAATCTACAAACCAAGGGAAAGGTACGAGACAAAGGCACATACCTAAATAGAAAAAGTGAGAGATAGAGGAAGAGGAGGAAAATCACTAATAATAAGAGATGTCATCGTAAACAAAAAAATAAAAGCAAAAGGTGCTGAAGAGGGTGGTAAGGAGAAAGGTATCTTTATAGGTTCACATAAAATGTTTTAACCGTCGATTTAATCAAACAATAAATCTAAACCATTTAAAACATTTCCACAATTGTGGATGTTAAATGCTAACAGGTGCTCGACCAAGATTCAAAAAATGTATGGATAAAATTGAATGTAGGTAACATGCGCTTTAAATGCTTACAGGGCATTACCCTTAGCCATGTAGCATACACAAAAAATTGTAGCAATCATAGAAAGAAAAATGTGCAAACAACCAGAGTTTCGAATATTAAAACCTATCTTAAGAGACTATTTGTTAGCCTTCAAAATAAAATGTGTGAACCAAGCTTGCCACCGGCGAAGTATAAGCAATACGGAAAAAGAGCAAAGTAGATTCAGAATTGTCTTTCACTCCAAGGCATAACTTGTATCCATGCGCTTCATATTTGCTCGGAGTTCGAAGACACAAGAGGCTAGCTTAAAGATTATGAATAATTTTCTGTATCCAAATTGACTATAATCTAATGCATAAAGTGTGATTCCTAACCAAATCAGTTACAAGAGAGCCAATAAGGAGCCGTCATCTAATATTCCCTAAAATGGACAAAACTACCCAAACAATTGGAGGAAAATCTATAAATACTCCTTCATTTGAAAAAGAACGCATGCAATTCAAATATATTCTTCTCAAATAGCTATTTCTCTTCTTGCTCCTATTTGAGCATCAAAACAAGTGAGCTTAGGAAGTGAAAGTTATAGCGAGGTGAGTAGGATTTATTATATGATTTCTATTATCAACAATGTGCAATGAGAGAATTAAATAGTAATATTTTATAATTCTAGAAAATAGAATTATTTTTATCATTTAAATCTAACTTTGTTCTAATCTCATTCGCTTATAATTTCTTATTCTTTGGATACATTGTTAGTTACATTAATAAAAATGTAAAGTGTAATCAATTAATTTTCCAAAGATAAAGGCAGAAACTTTGATCATTAGTAGTACTCTTCTTTGAGCTCGCATGTACGAAAATATGCCTTGTCGGTGAGCATTTCTAACTCAAAATCATAAGCTTGATCTTGATTATGTACGACGACCACACAAGGGGTGCAGACAAAAGATTTTTGTAAGGTGCAAAAATACTCCTATCTATTGCACGAGATATTCCACATCAGCAAAATCATTACTAAAACACACGTGATTAAGATAGTCAAAACTGTTAAACATTACTTCACAACCAGTGAGCGAAGAACACATGGCACACTAAGTAAAATGTGAGACGGTAACATATTAAGTTTGAAGTCACCAATTAATGATTGTCATGTGTCACTAAAGGAAAAGACTAAATAACCTCCCTTGGCCTCATCAAATATATATAAATAGTCATGGGTCAGAGAATGAGGAAAGAGAAATCTAATGCACACTCCTTGCAAATGGTCAATTCTCTCCTAGCTCTTAGTTTCAACAAATCTCACCAAGTTTAAGGAGCGAAAATCTTCATTAGGTAAAGGTAATTTCCTAATTTCGATTTTGAGTTAACAAATTGGCACCATATATCAGAATCTAGAACAGAGATAACCATAATCTCAAACATTTTATTTATTTTTTTTTTTTGAAAAAAAAAAGGCTACCAGAAAACTCATTGAAGAAGGGTCAAGCAAAGATAAATCCTATTAAGGTAGAAGCATTAAAGGTTGGACTGAAAATTCCTAGCGAGAACAATGAAGGCAGCAATATTAATCCAAAGAGGCAATGGAAGGAATCCCTAGAAAGTTGCTAGTAAGTGGTTCTTTAACTAGAAAATATCCATTGCTAGTACCATACTCTTTAGCAACAAGCTTAATGGCGTAAACAGCTAAAAATGCATCCCTACGAGCAATGGCGACTTTCAAATCCCAAGTTGGATTTTAATTTAGAGTCTAAAGAATATGGTCTTGAACCAACAAGGAGTTTCTACCACCTAATGAGCAGCAACTGCAACACTTAAATCTCCAACCCATGAAACAACCTATCCTACAAGCATGTGTAGAGCATCAGACCATGAGGTCTTCGAGCATCTTTGACAAGTTGAGAAGAAAAGTGAACTCCCACAGGAGAAAAGATCATCGTGATCATTCACTTGATGAAACGAAGCAGAATGTTTGCCTAAGGCTTTCTATTTTGCCCTTCATCAAGAGAAATAGAAAGATAGGCTAGCAAGGTTTTATGAGCTGGACAATGAATATAAGAACTTAATATTTTGATGAGAGATCAAGGAGATCTTCTATTCATGATAATTTTATTCAATAAAAAATAGAGAAGTATAATGGGCAAAGTGACCATATGTACCACTTGAATAGATATATAACCCAGACTAAGTTGAAAAAGGCAAGTCCAGTTTTGAATTTCCAAGCATTTCAAAGGAATGACCAATCACCTAGTTGAATAAACAAATTTTATAAGGAATGACATCAGCACTACCCAATTCCACCAATCGACTACCATGGTTCCTTCATCCATGGTAGGTCATCATTACTTGAAGGAACATTGAAAAGATGGCTGCCGACTTCATCATCCAATCAAAGGGAAGATCGATGGTGCACTACCCGAGCTTATCACCGCAGCTACTTTGGTTGAAATGACACTATTCCAACTAGAAACTTCCTACAAATAGTAAGAAGCCCTCCCCACGAGAGGGAGGCCTTCCAAAAGAAAGAAAGAAAAATAAAACATATCTTCAACGATAGAACTAGGAAGAGAATCAACACTAGGGGGGCTTCCCAAAAAAATGGAAAGTTGGCTTGCAATAGTCTTTACGATTGTAGACGTCAACAGTTTGGAACTAGAAGGAGGGCCGATCTTGTGAAAAGTAGCCTCATCGTCCCATAAAAACACGAATAAAAATAAAAGTCATGAGCCGCAGTTCCACATCAGGAAATCAATCTTACACTTGCCCAAATGAAATTGATACCCCACGAAGTTTCCCAGGAAATAAAGATCGAAATGGGATGGGCAACCTACAAGTTACCGCAATGAGGGAGGCCATTGAAAGGCTAACAAAGGTAGTCAGTCGATTAGAACGAGACTAGGCCCACACATCCCGAATAGAAATCGAAGTGGAATCCCCGATTGGGACAAGGGCCAGACGACTTCCCACCAAAAGAACAATCGGTGGGCATCAAGCAAGGGAAAAGTGAATCGCTCGAAAGCTACCTGAGCAGATTTAACAAGCAATCTATGCAGGTTGAAAAAATGTCCGATGATGCCGAATTCATGGCCGTTCTCTCTGTATTACGCCCCAGGACTCAATTTTGGTGGTCAGTAAATGAGGATGATCCCCGAATGTACCACAAATTTCTGAACCGGGCTAAGAAACATATAAGTGCTGAGAAAGCCATGTCGGACCAAGATGACGCTTGGAACGATCCCAAATCCAGGAGCTCAGCTAAGGAAAAAAGTCCTGACAGAAACCCCTACCTAATAGAAGGAATGATACTAGGGAAAAAGATCATTTTAAACCCCATCCATACAAGTTCCACAAATATCATCCACTAAAAACAACTCTAGAAGAAGACTTCCTGCAGATAAAGGATAAGAAGGTGTTCAGGAGGCAAGCCACTCCCACAAAAGGGGCCTACTGGGTATTGATACAAACAAGCCAGCAGGTCATGATACAAACAATTGTCAGGACATAAGAGAGGAGGTCGAATCCCTGATTCTTCGAGGTTGACTACAAAAATTCGTTGCTAAACCAGGAGAATCAGGCAACCCTGTCCACATCAGCCTCTACAGCTAGGGCATAGCCAGAGAGTCCTACAGCCCATCCCGGATTGAAACCGCCTCCCAAAGCAAAGATTAGGATAATGATCGATGAAAATCAATATATTAAAGGGTCCAGGAGGGCGAGGCACAGACAAGCATGGGATGTTCACATTTGGCAAAATTTTGAGGCAGGAGCCCTAAAGTTCGGCCCTGAGAATGTGGCAGATCCTGAAAGGTTCTAGTTCTCAGAAGAGAATTCTCAGGAGATCCTGCAAGACCAGAGTGATGCCTTGGTGATAACTCTGCCCGTCGCATGAATAAAAATGCATAGGAACCTTGTGGACAACGAGAGGTCGATCAACATACTGTATTCTCGAACTCTAAGGTAGCTAGAGATATCAAAACGATACCTTTAGCCATACTTTTGAAAATTGCAAAGGTTCTTCGAAGACCCCATTGAAGCTCGGGGCCAAATCGTCCTTATCGTAGAGCTGGGAGAGGTCTCTCACCAAAAGAGATTTTTAGTCGACCTCGTAATAGTTGATCTATCGTCCAACTATAATGCCATCTTGAGAAGGCTTATACTACACGAGCTCAAAGCGGCCACGTCAATCTACCATTATTGCTTGAAATTCCCTACCTCCTATGGGGTCGGGATCATATGCAAAGACCAGACCGAGGCCAGGGTGTATAGTGTCTACTTACCCAAGCCTCACATCCGTATGTTGAGAGATCCACAAATGCGAGCGTAAAAACCTATTGTTGTCAATCTCTCCAAGATCGGTATAACGGAGGAACATCATAGGACTACGGTCGATGATCACCTATCTTTCGAGGAAACGAAGCTGACCCATACCCCTACCTCGAAGTTCTGATAGTCTCAGTACTAGTGAATGGGGTCATCATCCCTAAAGTCCTGGTCGACACAGGTAACGCACTCAACATACTGTTCACTAATACGCTCAAATGGATGGGCGTACCCGTCCACTTCTTGCAACCATATCCAAACATGGTTCTTGGCTTAAATGGAGCCCTAACTATGGCAAGAGGATCGATCAGGCTCGTAGTTGAAGGGAGAACACTCCCTCGACAGGTTTGACTAAACACAAAATTCATGATGTTCGACTTCGTGTCACCCACCATTAGGGACAGCCCTTGATATTTAGCCACAGGGCCATTATCTCCCTATATCACTATTCACTCAAGTTTCCTACGCCTTATGGTATAGGAGAAATCAAGGAGAATAGAGAACTTGCCGAAAGATGAAAAATAAAAGTCCATCCTAATAGCCAGAATGGACCAACCCTCCCCGGCAGTGTATGTAGTGTACTCGTCGGGGTCCGACACTAGTTCGCTCGACCCTCATACGAAAATTGAAGGATGAGAACCCATGGAAGAACTAGATAAGATACCTATTTGTAAAATAGACCCGTCAAAAGAACTCCAAATAGGGCATGAGCGGCAACAACCCATACGAGGCAAAGTATTAGAATTCCTCCAGCAGAATCTCGATGTTTTCGCCTGGAATCATGAAGACATAAAATGTATTGATCACAAAATGACCTGCCACATGTTACACATGGACCCCTTGGCTTGACCGAAACAGCAGAAGTGGGGTCCTCTGAACTTCGAAAGGTACGAAACACTAAGCCAAGAGGTGCATAAGTTACTGCATAATGGGTTCATATACGAGGCCAAATATCTCCATTGGGTTGCGAACCCAGTCCTCGTAAAGAAAAACAACGGGGATTGGAGGGTATGCATAGATTTCATAGACCTCAATAAGGTCTGCTCGAAGGATAGCTTTCCCGTTCCCAGGATAGACCAAATGGTCGATGCCACCACTGGACACGAGTTGCTCAGCTTCCTGGACGCGTACTCCGAGTACAACTAGATCCCCATGTATGGACCAGATCAGGAAGATACCTCGTTTGTCACTGATCGAGGTCTTTATTGTTTCCAGGTAATGGCATTTAGGCTCAAGAATGCTGGAGCTACCTATCACGCCTCGCTAATTCCATGTTTTTCTATCAGATTGGGAAAATGATGGAGGTTTACGTCGACGATATGTTAGTCAAGATTACGCACGCCCAAGACCACTGCCAGCATCTCGTAGAAATGTTTGATATCCTAAGAAAGCACGAAATGAAGCTGAATCCCAAAAAATACGCCTTTGGCATGAGCTCGAGAAAATTCCTAGGATACATGGTAAATAATAGGGGGATCGAAACAAAACTAAAAAATATATGAGCTATTATCGAAATGAAGGCTAACTGGGAGAATTGCTGCCCTCAATTGATTCGTGTCAAAATCCACCTATTAGAGTAAAACCTTCTTCGATACATTATGAGGGGGAAGAAGTTTGAATGGACCCTAAAGTGCCTTCCACCAACTAAAGAAACAGGTAGCCCAGCCGCCTGTACTATCAAAGCCCAAAGTTGGAGACATCTTAAAGCTATACCTAGCTGCATCCGATCACGCCATCAGCACCATCTTAACTCGAGAAGAGGACGGGATACAACACCCTACCTATTATGCCAGCAAAGCACTCCATAATGCCGAGACCCGTTATTCACAGATGAAAATTTGGCTTATACCTTGGTTATAGCTTTATGAAAACTGAGGCTGTATTTCTTGGAGTACCCTGTCAAGGTTCTTACAAGCTGAGATAGATCTTGTAAAAACTTAACACTTCCGGACGAATGGTCAAGTGAGCAGTAGAGTTGGGATAATTCGACATAAGATACTAACCCAACACTACAATTAAAGGCCAAGCTCTCATAGACTTTGCGGCGAAATTCAGCAGTGAACCACAGGAGAAGCCACCACAAAAAGTCCCTTAGGAGCTCTTTGTAGATGTCTCATCAACCGAAGGCCAATTTGGGGTAGGTGTCGCCCTAATCAGCTTAGATCGATGCCAATTCTTCGAAGCCCTACGCTTTGAATTCAAAACTTCTAACAACGAAGCCTTGTACGAGGCCCTGATTGTCGGGGTAAAGATGGGCAAGAAATTGGAATTTCCTCGCTTGATTGGGCACAGTGACTCCCAACTGTTAGTCAACTAAATCAACGGTATGTATCGAACGAAGAAGGAAATGATGGACGGCTACCTCCAAGTTGTTAGAAGGGACCTAAAGGATTTAAAATCTATTCAAGTCAAGCAGATCCCATGGTCTCAGAACAGTAATGCTGATGCATTGACCAGTTTGGCCACCAACGAAGGAATAGAGGAGTTCGACAGCATCCCTGTGGAAAGAATCTCACAACCTGCCAACGATTTAATCAAGGCTACTCTTATGGTGATCGATCCCGAACCAACCTGGATAGATAAAATCATCCCACACCTAAAAATGAGAGCATGCCTTGACAATGTCGTTGAGGCAAGAAAGCTCCGAATCAGGGCGGCAAAGTATACTCTAATTGACAACATCCTCTACAAGTTAGGGTATTCCATTTCTTTGCTGAGATGTTTAAATGAAAAATAAGCACAGTATACTCTGCAGGAGGTGCATGAAGGAATGCGTAGCAACCACTCCGGAGGACAATCTTTCGCCCACAAAATCCTACGTCAAGGATACTTTTGGCCCACGATAAGATGGGACGTCCTTAAGTTTACAAGAAGATGTGATAAGTGTCAACACCTCGCTCCCTTCATCAAGAAACCGTCGCATGAGCTTAACTTTGTGTTTTCCCATGGCCCTTTCCAAAATGGAGGTTGATCTTATTGGACCTATGCCCACCGAAAAGGAAGGGATAAAATTTGCCATCGTAGCAGTAGATTATTTCAACAAGTGGATTGAGGTTGAACCACTCACCAAAATCTCTGAACAAAAGATAACTGATCTCATCTGGAAGTCCATCGTATGCCAATTTGGAATACCTCACTCCATCGTCACCGACAATGGGAAATAGTTCGACAACACTTGATTTGCAAATTTTTGTAGAGATCTCGGCATTAGGAAGCACTTCTCCACACCGAATCATTCACAAGCTAATAGACAAGTCGAAGCCATCAACAAAATCATCAAGCACACGTTGAAGGTGAAACTCGATGCACTGAATGGGAGATGGACTGAAGAACTCCCCAGCATGTTGTGGTCTTATCGTACCACCACGAGAACCAGCAAAGGTGAAACACCGTTTTTCCTAGCCTTTGACATAAAAGCTGTAATTTCACTGGAAATCAAAATTCCATCATTTCATATGGCTGTTTACGATGACGAAGAAAATCAAATGACCTTCGTGAGGAACTAGACCTAGTGGAGGAGAGGAAAAATGAGGCCGAGCTCAGAAACACTGTCTACAAACAGCAACTTAGTACTATAACCAAAATGTGCGAAAATGGGAGTTTGAGGCGAGGTCCCTAATCTTACGAAGAATCTTCATCGCCATGAGGAACGTTGATCAGGATCCTTAGGCCCCAACTGGGGGGACCTTATAAGGTCACCAAAATACTGCCTAAGGGAGCCTACGAATTAGAAGGTAAGACCACTGTCTCATCCCTGGAATGCTAAGCATCTAAGATAGTATTATCAGTGAAAAAATGCCTACCATGTAAGCCCTTAGTCATGGTATCAATGATAAAGGGTCTCTTATTAATGAGCGTGCTTCATGAATCAAGCTAAGGTTGCAAGTGCTGCAACACTTAATAAAATTCCTCACCGAAGAAGCTCGACTACCTTACTATTTGCAAGAAGAGCTAATGTTGCATGTGCTGCATCACTTAGACAAATTCTTTCTCATAGACACCCGCAATAGGTTGCATGCACAGCCACATACAGAACGAGCTAAGCCTGCATATGCAACGAGGCTTAGACATGTTCCCCACTACCATGCTCTAACAATATAATAAAAATACACACACACAGACACACACACATATATATATATATGTGTGTGTGTGTGTGTGTGTGTAATATAGACATATGTGTAAGAACAATTGCAATAATGGGGAAAGAAAGTCCAATTGATCAGCACATTCAAAATTTACAGTTCGAGAGTATACTGAAATACATCAAGCTTATCAAACAACCAACAAACAAATGTACACTGTTCGAAAGGGTACTGGGGGGCTTAAGGAGTAGGAAGGTCTCGAGGATCAAGGGCATTTCCCTCGACATCCTTCTCAGTAAGGGAGATACGAACTCCCATCACTTCCAACAGCTTCTGCAACTCTTCCTTCTTCTCCTCCAAGGCATCCACTAAGAAAGCTTCATCGAAGTCCAGCCTCTCCTTGCCAATATGCTTGATCAATTCTTCCAAGGCAGCCACATAGGCATCTTGGACGAGAGCATCAAACTCAGAAGAGGCCCTCCAAGCCTCCACAGCTTCAAAAACACTAGCCTCAGCATGTTCTGCTCATATTGTTGCAATTTCAGCCCTCTTCTCAAATTCATTAGCTCGGGCGCATTCTTCCTCAGCTTTCTTCTTATCAGCAGTCACCCTCTCAGTAGCCCCCTCCCCCCTCACCTTAAGGGCTTCGTTGTCATCAAGAAGCCTGAGCTCGAAAGCGGACTTGGCCTCCAACTTCACCCCCATCTTATTCAGCCGATCTATGTACTCATTCTCTTTCTCAGCTAACTTCACCATCTCCAAGTCAAGGCTTTCATAGAGATTTATGGCTTGATCCCTAGCCTCGTGCATTTTGTCAAGTTCAGCCTTCACCTGAACAGTGAAAGTAGAACTAGAATTAAAATCGATAACATAAGTCCAAACTCTCTATTGGATTCCAAGAAAGCATACCTTATAAGCAACTGACATCATATACAGTATCGATCTATGACTGTGGAGTTAAGCAAAAATAATCACCTCTCCAACCGGCATCTTAGCCAGATAGCTCTGCTCTCTCTCATTCCAACTCCTAATGAGAAGGTTTACTGACTCGCGAAAAGGAGGGAGAAGAATTACAGTGGCCTCCCAAGCTGGAGAAAAGGCGCAAGAAGAAAATGAAGGAAGATCTTAGGACAACGCCTTAAAAGACCTTCCATACTAGATCTTTGAAGGTCGGGGCACCTTTCTTGCAACCTCGATTAACTCGCAGCAATGTTATAGAGGGAAGACGAGGGATGTGTAGCTCCAACAGGAGGGGCATTAAGGGGGATAGAGCCACAGGTGTAAATGATTATGATTCTACGCGAGTTCGTTTTACAGGCTGGATCTTCTCAACTTCGGCCTCCTCAGACTAGGCAACCTCAACCTGAGCCTCCACCTATTTCCCTTTCTTCACGATTGTCACTTTTGCTGTCTTATAGCTCGACATATTCGCGTCACGACTTGAGAAAATGTAAAGAAATATATTCAAAAAGTGAGATAACATGTGTTATAGAATAGTGAAAATTCAAATACTTAAGAATGAGAGAGATGAAGCATTTGTGGGACATTACGTATTGGAAGAAGCTAAGAGGGAGGAATGGTCGCTGAAGTCAAAACTAGCAGATGGGACGCCCTATTTGGAACAAATTGTGTCGAAAATCAAAAACTTACAAGACCTCTGCCTCTTAGGTAAAGCTCTGATTGCCCCCACTCTCCGCATAGTAGCCGAGGTAAGTGGTGCCTTCTTATAAACTACGAAAGGCCAAAACAAAGGGGTCAGAAACATATAACTGAGCAATTCGGTTAAAAGATGATAGGACTTTCACTTACACAATGTGTGATAGAGAGTTGGGACCACGTCCTCTCTATCCACCTTGACAGGGTGAAACTGCCAATCTCCCAACTCATAAAAGAATTCTTCCTTCCACTGCTTGATCGAGGAAGGAGTATCAACACCAAAGAGCCCTCAGTCCTAGGCCTCGCTGGTATACCACCAGCCCGAGTGCTTCCCGTCCTCTTTAAAAGTGAAAAGAAAATTGAATTGTTCTACGATAAGTTCAGGTTTCTTTGATTGATGCCAGGAGATCAAGGTGGCTATCAATGTCCCCCACCCATTAGGACACAAATGGGTAGGGGCTATTCCCCAAGAAGAAATGAATTTACGGATAACCCTAGGAAAGGGTAGTCTAAGGCCGACATTCAAAATGGTCGAGTTTAAAGCCATGCAACCCATGGGAGGAGCATCAGCTCAGTCCGATGGCTCTAGGATTATCATCTCTACTATACTAGGGATGCTATATTTTACTCGCCAATTGGATAGCATATCCCCAGTAACTACTAACTAGTATGAGCTCGTCCCCTATTCAAATCCATCTCTCTCGCTACCCCCTACGTGACCCAATCTCCTCACCCATAGAACCTTCAAGGTCGGGCTCCAAATCTACAGGACAAGCTAAGTCTACGAGGTTCACCATAGAAATGGGGACAGGAGTGAAAATTTCTCAACAATTTGAAGAAGAACTGGAGGTAGAGGGGACCGATACTTCCTGCTGATTACCCCAAGATCGAATCCTAGACTCGTCCGAGCTCATGTACTAACCCAAAGAAAATGAGTGAGCAAAGTAATAATAGGTATTTTTTGGGAAGATGAATACCTATAGATCTGAAGGGGAAGATCTCACTCTAAAGGAAAAGACGCTTAAGGACGTTTTCTTGCTCCCGTGAGAAAGGATATAATACGAAGGCAAAGTGAAGGTGAAAAGGAAAAAAAAGGACGTTTAAAGGGTCCAAAGGCAAAAAGATGCCATCTGAGTCATTGATTGAAAAAGATATGGAAAATGAAGGGCCCTAATTGTCTACATCAAAACTATGTAGTTTTGCCAAGCTTCTAAAAGAAGGAAATAAAGAGTGCATGATAGCTCACCCCCAACAGGATCATGACACCTGGCATTCAAAGTAAAGGAGGACCAAAAGTCAGTTTGTCCCATAAGGACACCCTCACTTGGGGGTAATTGTTTGTTTTGATCTTTGAACGCATTTAAGCTGCACCTAATCCCCTCTACCCTAACTTCCTAGATCGAAAATTCAGGTCAGCTTGAGAAGACCACCACCGTAATCTCAACAGACATCATGATTACAGGTTCCTGCGACTTGTCAAATCACCCAGTTGAATAGGCAAATTTTGGAAGGAATGACATCAGCACTGCCCAATTCCACAAATCGACTACCATAGTTCCTTCATCCATGGCAGGTCGTCATTACTTGAGGGAACATTCAAAAGATGGCTACCGACTTCGTCATCCAACCAAAGGGAAGATCAGTGGTGCACTACCCAAGCTTATCACAGCAGCTGATTTGATTGACATGACACTATTCTAGTTAGAAGCTTCCTATAAATAGTAAGAAGCCCTCCCCACGAGAGGGAGGCCTTGCAAAAGAAGGACAAGCAAAACATATCTTCAATGATAGAACTAGGAAGAGAATCAACACTAAGGAGATTCCCCAACAAAATGAAAAGTTGGCTTGCAATAGTCTTTACGATTGTAGACGTCAACATTTTTCATTAAAATTTAATATAAAAATGAATAATAAATTAAGTTTGAAATATAGGAAATAAAAATATTTAATGACGTGAACTAAGAATATTTTTATTTATATTTACTTAAATACTTATATTAGAATTTTTATATAAATAATCCTTAAGTGCTTAAGCTAATTTTATTTTTATGATTTTTATTTATATAGAAAATTTTAAAACTTTATATTTGTCATTTAACATCTTTTAATTGAGAAAATTAATGAAAATAATGATTTTTGCATTGAAATGAGAAAATAAGAGTGTAAATGTCAAAAACTGAAACGTATGGATGTTTTGCACAATAATGTTGAAAAGTGGGGATGTTTTGGGCTAATTACCCTTTTAATAATTTATTTGGACTCAATTACACTTTTTTAAAAAGTTCGGGTGTGTGATTGCAATTAATCTTTAACTTTTCTTCCTTTTTTTAAAATTTAAATAGGAGGGTATATTTGTCATTTTACATTTTTTTTATATTAAGAAATAGGATGAAAATCATGTTTTCCCAAATGAAAGGTGAAAATAAGGGGAAAATACCACAAAATGAAAGATATGGATGTTTTACACTATAACGTTAAAAGTTAAAGACGTTTTGTGCTAATTATCTTTTTATGTTATAAATTTGTCATTGATTTCAAAAATGCATTTTCAAAAAAAAAAAAAAAAAAAAAAAAGATTAAACACATTTTCAGTATTTTGTAAAACTAAAAACAGTGTGAAAACAAAAAATTAAATGCACTCTTAATCTTTACGAATAATTTAAAGTGTGGCACCAACTTTATAGTCCCACCTCATAAATTTGAAGTAGGCCAATAGAACGTCATTAGTCATTTTACTAGATCACCTGTGTGGGGATACTGACGCCACAACACAACCCCATCTGAACTGCAAAAGAACTCATTAAATATGATTCAATTTATTGGTCCACCATGCAATAAATTTTCTTTTCAAATTTGGAGACCAATCCCACCCGAAATGGAATATTTCAAAAGGTTAGATCAGTCAAATCTCCAGACAAGTTCATAGCATACGGTGTACCCATGTCTCCCAACAATAACAAATGAGAAACGCTACGTGCTCATGGAAATTTGACAAGATTGATAATTTTTTATTGGCTGTTGGCAAAATAATAAAAATCCACAAATGCTTCCAGCGTAGCACTCGTAAATCTGTTTGTATAGGATCCTCGTACAAACGGATTAATCCATAACAAATTTATGGAGAGCCCGGGTGCTATTTGGACGAAAATGGCTTGGGCAGTGTTGTGCACGCAGCACCGTTTACAGCCCTCTCACAGCTCGGGGGGCCTACGCGCAATAAGAAATTTGCGAGCCCCCCCCCCCTTTTGTGAGGGGGCTGTAGCCCGAGTTGTACAGTTCGGGGTGTACAAACAGCATTTCTGAAATGACTTTTACTTGTCAACTTTAATAATGCTAGGGGAAACATACCTGTAAGAACTGTTGAACATGTTGCAATAAGAATTGCTGGTAGCCAGAGACAGTGTACATTTGTCGTCGAAACGGGCTGCCGTAATAAGTGATCACAAAGTCGTTTGTGCCACAGCTTATAACAAACACGGCTTTGTTTATCAGATTGTTTGTTCTTTCCTTCCCAATCGCGAGCTCAAGTCGTGTTTTGTATTCTTTAAAATATTCCAGTTGTTTTTGCATGGAAATTACGCTCTGTCAAAATGACAAATCAACCAAAATCAACACATTTCGAACTATTATTAAGAAAATAAAATGAATTAAAAGAGTAGAAAAGAGAAAAAAGGAAAAACGACGTAAGAAAATGAAACCAAAATAAATAGGAGATGTTTTATTTATGTTTTTTTTTTTTTTTTTTATATTCTGGTACATGCAAACATAAAGCAGACAAATGCATGTTCTGGCAAGATGTAATTCTCGTCAGAATGTTTTCACTAATAACTAAGAAACAGCAATTTATAAGAATATGTTTAAAAACAAAAATTTAATTAAAGTGTCACTATATCGTCACGTTAACTGGTATTCAAAATTACTAATCTTACATTATATGCCATGAAAATAAGATGGACAATCATTATCTTCAGACTTGAGTAAGAACAATGCCATATGTTGGATTTCATGCAAAGTCATTTTAGTTGGGATATCGACGTGCACCTACTAATTTCCATCTCCAATAATTTCACGAGAAAAAGGAAATATATGAGAGAAAGAGACGCACGTTTAGGGTAGGTGTGAGGGGATCGAATCCGGAGTTGGCGGAGGCAAAAGAAACTCCAGTCATCAACTCCTCCAGGCTTAGTGTTGGGTCCAAATACGGCGGTACACACTCTTTGATCCCCAAGTATGAAACTGTTTACAAAACAAACACATAAAGATACACAATAATACTAGATTAAGCAGAGAAAATAATTAGTTACCCATAAAATCAGTGACAAGGCGGCCATTGGAAAATCTTCCTGTGGGAATGTGGTCGATGAAATCCATTCCATAAGGCGGAAAATTGCTTTTAAAAGGAGTTATCCAATAATTATTGTTGCCAGAATCAACTGTGGAATCTCCAAATACAAAAACTGCTGGGATCGAATTATTGAATGGCCTAGTTTTCTTGCTTAAGCTTCTAGCTTCTGCTTCTGCTTTATTACTGCACATCAAAACTTGAAGAATGGTAAATAGAGTCAAAACTGGCTTGAAAGGAGACGACATAATTTTTGCTGAAAATTTGACTAAAGAATACGTACAGGATGTTGTATTTATATACTTGCTGAAAGTCTGAAACAGTAATAGAAAAGTAGATGTTATTATACCGTTATTTCACTGTTCCAAATAGCATTTTTTACTTCTTGACTCACACGTGAAACTCACTTTTTTCTCTAACCGTCAAAAAATCAATTTTTATAATCACTACCGGATAGGACCCAAATTTTTTGTAATTTTTTTAAAAATTGATGAAATTTGTATCTATGTTTTATCTTTTATTTTTTAATTTGATTATTTATTGTGATAAATGAAAAGTCACTTTTTCTCCCCCTTCAAAATATTAAAATGTGGTCAAAATTAAAATTTTGGTCAACTGATAGAATTGCGGATAAAAACTATCTAAAAGGTATTCACCTGCAACGTTTGAAAAGGTTAAAAGTAACGACTGCAACAAATCAAGGATTTGGGGAAAACTTGATAGTATTTCAAAGGTTTGTGATTTTTACTACAATTATCTTTAACACAATGATACGTATCTTGAGATAAACGACAGATTATCTGACAATAGTTGTTGCATTCTTTCTTGTTAAATATGTTTATAGCTTTGCTTGGGGATATATAAATATTTAAATTTTGGATGTTTGATAATTACAATTTATGTACTTATTTAGGCAGTTATATATGAAATTTGGGAGTACTTTTAGTGAATTATGGCTTAATCTCTTGTACATATTGTTTATTAGGTAAAACATTATTAGTGAAAGTAAATTTGGAAAAAATGAACAAAAATCGGCAAAAATGAAGAATTTCAAAGTTCAGGGACCAAACTAAAAATATTCAAAAGTTAATTCTCAGAGACGATGATTAAGAATGAAAAAGAAACAAACGGATGAAATTAGAAGATAAATGATGAACATTGCACAAAGAAAGGATCAAGTGAAACAAATGAGAAAAAATAGGAATCGGCTTGAATAAATACAGAAGATGCTAAAAATTATAAGACAATTATGTGAATTTATAACCATGCGATAGCAAGGGATCAATTTCAAGAATAAGAATATTTGGTTTACAATCATGCGATTACAATGATTTGTACCATGTGATATTATGGTTATATGAGACAAAAATTTATTTTGTTTCCTATTTTGATACAACGTCCTCTTGAAAATCACTTTCGATGCAATTCTTGACTTAAGTATAACCACCTTAAGTACAAAACAAGAGCCAACATTGGAGGCACCTCTCATACCTCTCTCATATCATATCATAACATACAAATCTTTCAATTAGAAGAGACCAATTCACTACAAGAAGAATAACCAACCTAGCAAGGAATCCATCAAAAGGTGAAGAATCAAGGCTTGAGATTGAAGATCAAGAACAAGAAAATAATCCCATATATTTCTTGTATTCATATATATTTCGGGTGATGACTTTCCATTCTTGTTGAATTATCATTGAAAACATTCTAGCTTGATCTTTTTGTGTTGGATGAAGATAAATCTTGTTATTTGACTATTTTAATTTAAAGAGCAAGTAGTTTTGTTAATTTTTGTTCTTAATTGATCTTGTATACCTTGTTAAATTATTTAAATGTTTGCATAATATTTAGGTAATTAGTTTATATGTTTCTGAGAGGTTCATAATCATATTAGAACTTTTGAGGTTAACATGCAGGCAATACATACTAAGAATAATATGTATGACACGTGCAATCATCTAGATAATCGTGTACATTAATACATTATTGCTTTTGAATTTGGAATAGGAATATTACCATGTCGTGTTTAGAATATGTTTAACTTAAACTTGGGAGATGATTCGATAAAATTGGGTTATCAATTTTCAAGATACAGCCAAATTGAAGTGGTGCGGCTATGATACTATTGTCAGATTTCAATGTCATAAAATTGGACCAGATATTTGCATATGTAAGCAAGAAGCAAATAATTCTACGAGGGATTATTCATCTTCCTAGTCTTCAACACAAGAAAGGAGTGTAGAAAATTCCTTGTGTTGTGTTGAAAGAGTAATGATTTTTTATCCTATTCGTCAAAAAATTCATAGCCTTGGTTTCGATTTTCGAAATTGGAAACATGATAACAACCATGCTATATGTACGCCAAGGTTGACACCTTGATTTTCGTTCATGTGAGTTGACAGATTTTGGTGCATTAATTTTAACACAACATTGTTTGCAAAATTTTATCGAACAATACACATTATTCAAATGTGATCACAATGCTTATTCATTGTCTTATAAGAACAAAAATTCAAAAATAAAATGCTCTCCGGGGCACAGCCCAACTGGTGGATCAATCAACATTGGCTTGCTTCCAGCGGCAGGGTGGAGAGTTCGATTCCTGGTGGGAACCTGCGGCCAAAAATTTGGTATGAAGCAATCACTGTGGAGGAGGGTCTCTTGTACGCAGAAGTGTACAGTCAATGGAGGGAACCTGTGATCCAGTTGAGGTATAACCCGCGATTTATCCCCTCCAAGGTTCTAGGAGCATGAGTCTTGGAAGTCCAGGATTTAGTCTGGTGTAAATTGGGATATCTGGATATCAAAAAAAAAATATATTCAACAATAAAACATGTGATGGAGATCAAATTGAATTGAATTTACAGAAGATGTTGTGGTCCCAAATGTGATAATCATACGATGGTGTTACTCGGAAAAAAATAATGTGACTCTTTTGTAAAGAGATGACAATTGTCTAAAAATCTACGGACCAAAAAAAAAAAAATTATAAATGAGAAATTGTCCCTTTTATTAACTAACATATTCAGCTAAAACATAGATCATTAATATTACCAAAATCATTTTATCCTATTCAAAATATACTCATTAATATCATAGTCTGTAATAAATAAAATAAATAACAAATAAGGGAAGCCCCCGTTTGGCCCCCATTATTTGGGTTTATAATAGAGGAATAGTATTTTTCTTTTTTTTTATATGGATGGTTGTAAAAGAATGAAAACTTTTCGTTTTGTATGTAATATTATTTTATTAAAGATTGTATAGCTAAAAGTAGAAGAAAAATTTTAAATTAAATTAAAAAATTTTAAAGGAGGCCAAACAAGGCTCGGTGAAACAATTTATGGCAATTGTAAGGAATTAGATGGCACATAATTATTTGTGGAAAGAAGCCAATGAAATAATGATAGTGGGCCCCGGCCAGCTTGTTTAATCACTATCCGTCAGAACCCGTAAACACAGCGTCCGTGGTACTTGAGCCTTTAATCTGCGTCCCGGAATTGGATTGGGTAGTTGGATCAATCCTAGTCTGAAAATCGTGCTATAAAAGGACAAACTTTGGCCATTGGATCAAACTAAACAATAATTTTCAAGTGCACATAGAAGTTTTTGAAGTTTTAAGACACGAAGATAATCTCATCCCGAATTGTTGTTTGTATATCAGTGATACCAGTGAATTGTCATCCTAATTCTTTCTCTTCATTTTTTATCGGCTAATCTTTGCAAGTGTACAATATCGTAGTCAAATAGTACAGTAGTGGATAAACGTATCGTTTCCCCCAAAAAAAGAAAAAACAGTGTACCTAATTTAAATTTAAGTAATATTAACTCCAAGCAGATAGTCATTTTGTGATTATGTAAATGAACTAAACAAATGAGGAGCTAAGAAGCATTTGTAAAATCGATTAAAACACTCACCAAAAATTCGAATCCCTCTTTATTATTTCATTTTAATACAACTCAAGACCATAGCAACGCCTGGTTATTCTTGTTTATCAATGTTCATATTTTGTTTAAAAAGCTCTCTCGAGTCGAATTAAAACTATACTCGCCGGTAACACTTCCATATCTTTATGAAAGAAGTGAATATATAATTATCCAATAAAACACAAGAATACCCATTAAATTATGTGAGGATTACTGGTATATCTCTATATACTCTAAAGTACCTCACAACAATTGTTATAACTACTATATTCTTATTATTTCTTTCGAATTCAATAAAAATCACACATAAATTCAATTATTAGCTATGTAATTAAAATATAAGGTCCCGAATTTTATGTTCTTAAGCTGGTTCATGTTGTCCATTTAAGAAACAAGCTAGCTCTTCCAATTAAGGTAGTAAAAGCCCAAGTCATAAGTTATTTAAAACCCAATAATATAAAATATTAAGTTTAGGTAAACTTTATTATAAAGATTTAATGAATAATTGTGTTCTCACAATAGTCATCTGCATTGTATTTTACATAAACAACTCAGATTTAAATTACCACGTAGATGTTTTTATAAAATACTTTTACGAGATTAATATTTTTATAAAATTATTTTTGAGTTAAGAACTCATCATTTTGCACTTAAGGAACAATTATATCAAGTTAATTGGATGAAATAATTTTTCCAACTTTTATTAGTGGGCATTCATAGAGATAAGTTACAAATCATATGAATAGTTTATTTTCCTCTATTTTTCATTATGTAAATGTTTTATAAACTTTTTATTAAAATCATTTTCATGAATTAATACTATTTAAATTTTTAGTTAAAGACTCAATTTAACAAGGTTAATTATAACATAACTTTCCCATTTAATTTTTCAATAAAAAAAGGGATTACAAGAAAAGAAAAGTCACTTTTTCATTACGTCTTTCCTCAAATTCAAATTTACTCTTATTTTCTCTCATAAATACCTCTTATACTAAGTTAAGCTTAAGTGAATAGCAAGAGTGTGAATGAGAAAGACTTTTACATATTTTGTTCCTTTGTACTTCAAGAAAAATCAAGGTAGATAAAGGTGCAAGTGGTTATTTCATTTTCAAGTTATGATTTTTCTTTAAAAGTATTAACGAATTAGTACCTTCGGGTATGATGTTTCAGCATTACTATAGTTTGAATGATCATTTTCCTTTTCTACGTGTTATAATAATTATATAGAAATTGGATTTTGCTCGGAATCCATTAGTATGAATCTATAGTTCGAGTTTTCTAATTTGATAATGAAAGCACCAATGTTTTTAATCGATTCAAAAGATGCAACGTGCTATGGAGAAGTTGATGACTTAATGTTTTTATCGATTATGAAAAGTTTAAGTTCTTTTCTTTAAATAAATAGATTTATATGAACATCATTTGTGACACTATTCTAAGAAGATTTTTATGAATTAGTTATGTTTAAAAGTAATTATATTTTCTAAAAATTAATTTACAAGTTATCGTTCATCACAAAAATGTGAGCGATAAGATTTAGTTTTGTTGTTTTTAGATTTTCAGTTGTAGTCCTTGACTTTAAAAATTCGTAAATTAATCTTTGCTTGAACTTTTTGGACAAAACTAGCGGGATTTGATAGCCTAATGGGTTTAGCTACTAAATAAACTTGAAATCTTGTCAATCCAATGTCAGTAAAATATTGTATGTTATTTTTAAATAAATTACGCTGGTTTATCTTTCAAACTCAATCACTGGAGGATTTCGAAAAATATTTTAGTTCCTTATATTTTGTGCCGATTTTTGGATATTTCATATTATAAGAAGATCTACTTTCTCTTAAAATTTTATGAAGTTTTGAGATCGATAATTATATAAATGAATTTATTTTGGCACTTGTCGTGCTAAATAGAAAAATAAAATATTTGAGTTTTATTTATTGTTTAAAGATGTGCATACATGAAAAATTTATTTAAAACCTTTTATTTAATTGGTAAGCACATGTATGCCATTGTCCATATAATAAAATATGTAATATGCATGGAGAAAAATGTATTGTTTAAAATAATGACATAATTCTTAAGTAAATTCTTAAATTTAATCTTTATGTTTTTCGCTCAATATAGTTAATTACTAAATCTACAAGGTATAGTTAATCAAGTGATGTTGCATGCATTAGTCAATCTCATCTTATGATCCAGGTATGTTCAACTATGGAAAATTAAAAATTCTTATTATGAAAAATGTTATGAATCTATTGTTATTTGTTTTCCATGTTATGGTACATTCTACGTTTTTTTTTTTATGTATATCGTATATGCAAAGATAAATGTAAATTGAAAAAAAAAAGTGTTGTATAAAAGACATGTATTAGGTTAGAAATTAAGGTTGTGATTGACAAATGGCTAGGGCAAGATAAAATGTTAGGAGAGGGAATCATGTTAGTCAACAACATATAGATATTCGAGCTTACCTTGATTTTGAGGTAGACAAATCTTTAGAATTTTACAATCACATACGAAGCATGTATCGACACAATTGGGATAATTTTTTTTTTTTTTTTTTGGAAATTGGATACAGTTACTAATTCATGATTTGCATTAGCTAAAAGCAAAGAATGCAAGTTATAGGATTAGTGATCGACAGGCAATAGGTCCTTCGCTAGAAACTTCTACACCTCGTGAAAAATGTATCGGGAAGCTTACAAAAGAAAATATGTTATCTCAAATTTTGGAAAGTAAACCTAATGAACTTGACTTTAAGGATTTTTGCAATGCTTATATCCATAATTAGGAGAATATGATTGGTGATGTTATCTCTCACTTGGGATTCAAATCAACAATGACTTCAGGTGACGAAAGTTGAACAACCAATTATGTCAAATGCTAACAAAAATGAAGAAGATCTAGAGGAGGACAGAGAAGAAGACCAATAGTGAAACGAGTAGAGATTATGAAAATTTCTCGTTTATTTGGAAAAAAAAATTAATAATAAAATTTTTTGAGTTATTTTTCCTATTTCAAGAAGTGGTCAAAAAACTCAATCATGTGATCAAATTATGAATTATTTCACTTCGATCTTTCATTCCAAGTATTCTGAGATTGGTATACAAAATTAATAGATGATACCATTTCTTATTTCAAGGAAAATGTCTCAAAGCAAACCAGAACAACTTGATAATGAACCTCCTGCAAGTTGATCAAGATCTTGGCATACTAAATCAAAATAAAGCTCCATCCATACCACCAGCTCCTATTACTCTCCCTACCCATGCCTCAGTAGTTGAGTTATTTCGAAAGCATAAGTCACCTATCTTCGATGGAGCATCTGGTCCACTACTAGTTGAGGAATGGCTTCATAAGTTAGAACTAATTTTTTGACTCATTGACTACACTGATGCCCAAAAGGTCTAGTGTGCAGAGTTTATGTTTACTAGTGATGCAAGTCACTACTGGGATTCGACGTCCCGAACTAGGACTTCAGAGCAGCAATTAGAGTTAACTCGGTAACAATTTAAGGAGGAAGTGATGGACAAGTAGTTTTCTCAATCTCTAAGAGCTTTCAAGGATAGCGAATTTCTTTAGCTCAAGCAGGCAGTATGTCCCTGACTGGTTATGAGTGAAAGTTTGATTGACTTTCAAGTACGCTTCACACCTAGTTGTCATGGAAATTAAGAAAACTAGAACGTTCGACCAACCCAGAACTAAGAATGATTCTTATGTCACATCGTTTCACATCATTCTGTGAGATGCAAAAATGAGCTCAAGCTATTTGGTATCAGAAGGCTAATGCAGAGCAACATAGCCAATTGTACAGCTAGCAGGATAAAGGGTAAATTGGAAAGAGAAAGAGAAATGGTCGAGAAAAAGGAAAAGGCAAATGGCAAAATAAAAAAGCTAATATTAGATCTAATGTTGCAGTAGCGCTGTGCTCTATGTGTGGTAAACTTCATCGTGGTGAAGCTTGTATGGGAAGAATGTCTATTTTCGGTGTGGTGAGTCAGGACATATTGTTAAAGATTGTCCCATATGTACACAGTAGAAGGATGATAATAGTGATCAGAACAAAAGGGAAAAAAGCACAAGTTTTTTCACTAACTTGGAAAGATGAAGAGGAGAACTCAAATATAATAGCAAGTATTTTACTGATATCGGATATATCTGCTTATGTACTATTTGATTCAAGAACTACTCATTCTTTTACATCAACGTCTTTTAATGATAAATCTAGAATTATTTGTAATAAGTCAGAGAGTATACTTGAAGTTAGCATCCTCTTAGGTAGAATATTAAATACATACCAATTAGCTAGGTCAGTAAATTTTACAATTGAGGGAAAAAATATTAGAAGCAAAATACTTGGTAAGGAAAAATTGTACGTCAAATTTAAAAAGTGCAAAATTTGGTTTGAGTGAGTTGGATTCCTCGATCATGTAGTTACCACTAAGGAATTGTAGTAGATCCAGTAAAAATGAAAATGGTAACAAATTGAAATACACTGACTAATGTTGGTGAAGTTCAAAATTTTCTGAGATTGGCCGGGTACTATCAAAGATTTATAGAAGATTCTCCAAAATAATTGAACCAGTGAAACAGTTGATAAGAAAAGGAGTAAAGTTTCAATGGACAAATAAATATGAACAAAGTTTTCAGGAGTTAAAGCAAAGATTGATTACAGCACCCATGTTAACCGTATCTGAAGATTCAGAAGGGTTTGTTATATATAGCCCCTATTTGTCATCCTTTACTTTATATTCTTTTCCATTATTTTTTTTATAGTACTTATTTTTAACCATACATTTTTCATTAAAATAATATTACACGAAAATCAAAAAAATCTTTTTTAACCACACATTCCCTAACAATTACTATTTTATAATACATTTCTTCAAATTAATTGGGCTCAAACAGGGACATAGTGATGCATCCAAACAAGGTTCGAGATGTGTACTGATGCAGCGCAGAAAAGTGATTGCCTATATGTCAAGGCAATTGAAGTAACATGAGTAGAATTATTCAACGCATGGTATAAAACTTATGGCAGCTCTTCATGCATTGAAGACATGGCGTCATTACTTATATGGAGAGAAGTGCGACATTTACATGGATCATAAGAATCTCAAATATTTCTTCATATAAAAGGAATTGAATATAAGACAGAGACGATGGTTGGAGCTTGTAAAGGATTAAAATTATACTATTCATTTCCATTCAGGTAAGGCTAATGTTGTTGTCAATGCTCTAAATAGAATGTCAATGGGACAGTTGGCATTATGACTTACTACACAGATGGAGTTGATCAAAGACTTGAAGAATTTGGGAATCGAAATGGTTAACACACTAAAGCAAGCCACGGCTCATTTAGCAACTTTGGTGGTTCGACTTACTCTTAAAGATCGGATCATAAAAGCACAGATTAAAGACTCATTCTCACAAAAACCAAGAACGAAATAGGTACTAATAAGAGAAAGGATTTTGGATTAGCTTCGAATCGAGCATTGATGTTTAAAGGAAGAATTTGTGTGCTTAAATTTTTGAAGAATGAGATATTGGAAGAAGCACATTTCACCCCATACAGCGCATATCCTGGTGACACGAAAATGTATTGAGATACATTTTGGTAAATGAATATGAAAAAAAATATAGGTCTATTTGTACAAAATGCATAGTGTATCAACAAGTTAAAGCAGAACATTAAAAAATGACAGGGTTGTTAAATCCATTGGATATACCTAAATGGAAGTGAAAGAATATCGCAATGGATTTGTGATAGGATTTTCAAAGTTAGCAAGAGAACATAATGCTAAATGGGCAATAGTGGATCGTCTAATAATGATAGCTGATTTTCTTCTGGTAAAAATGACATTCAGTCTAGATCGGTTGGTACAATTGTACATTAGAGTAGTAGTAAGATTGTATGGTATTTCCCATCTCCAATGTGCCTGATAGAGATTTGAGATTTACATCTACATTTTGGAAGAGTTTACAAGGAGCTATGAAAACGAAATTGAATTTCAATATGGCATATATCCTCAATCCGATGGTTAGTATGAATGGACTGCTCAAAGGCTTGTGTTCTAGATCTGATAGATAGCTAGGAATCTTATCTACCTTCGATGGAATTTTCATATAATATCAATTTTTGGGCAACTATTGGAATGGCACTATACGAAACTCTATATAGTAAAAGGTAAAGATCACCAATTCATTGGAATGAAGTCGAAAAAAGAGAATTTTGGGATTAGAGATTATTGAAAGGACAGTTAAAGCTATTGATGAGATTTGTACTAGAATAAAGGCAGCTTAAGATAGACAAAAGAGCTATGCAGATACCAGAAGGAAGGACTTGAAATTTCATGTTAGAGATAAAGTCTTTCTAAAGATGGCGCCAATAAGGGATGTACTTAAGTTTGGGAAGAAATGTAAACTATGACCTCGATATATCGGACCTTCCGAAATACTTGATAGGGTCGAAAAGTGACTTATCAA
>NW_019237499.1:244885-246569 GCF_002742605.1 Olea europaea var. sylvestris | reverse complement strand
TCATCGGTCTGCCTTCGATAATTAATGGGTCACATCCTGGGCTCATCTTCGTCTAGCTCGACTCTTGGATCATATCACTTTTATAATGTGCTTCTAGGAGAACTACTTAGTTTACCATCAGATAGGGTAATCAAGTTCACTATTGTGTGATTCTAGGAACTGTACATATTTCACAAGTACCATATTAAATGACTCTAGTAGAATTGAAAGAGTTGAATATTCAATTGCAGGAATTGGTAAAAATATTTTATCAAACCTAGTATATCTCCATGTGTAGCACCAATTTTGTTTATGATGAAGAAAGATGACACCATATAATTATGTATAGACTACATATAGTTGAATAAGGTGACTATTCATAACTAATATTCTTTTCCACATACTAATAATCCATTCTAATTAGCTTTGGGGAGCTACAATATTTTGAAACATTGATTTGTGTTCCCTGGATCATAAGCTTAAAATCGGAGATGGTGATGTACCGAAGATTGCTTTCAAAACAAGATATGGTCATTATGAACTTTTATGATGTTGTTTGGGTTGACATGCTCCAACAGTAATTATGGATCTGATTAACTAAGTATTTCGATCATAATTAGATAGATTTATGATTGAATTTATTTATGATATACTAGTGTATTCTCTAGATCAAGATAAGAACAAAGAACATCTTGGAATCATTTTACAGGCTTTGTAGGATTAGTTATATGATAAATTTACTAAATGTGAATTTTAGATGGACAAAGTGGAATATTTAGGGCATGTCATATCAACAGCAGAAACTTACATAGACCTAGAAAAGATTGAAGGAGTTGTGAAGTGGGAAAGGCATAATAACGTGACACAAGTACGAAGTGTTCATGGTTTAGTAGCTTACTATCATCTTTTTGTAGAAGGTTTTTCTTAAATTACTCTTCTCTTGACCAATTGAACTAGAAAGAAGACTAAATTCATGTGGAATCAAGAATGTGAAAAAAGTTTTGTAGGATTGAAGAATCAACTAGTTTCGCACAGTTCTTACTCCTTAGTCTTCATGTCAAGAGTTCGTGATATATAATGACACCTTACAATAGGGCCTTGGTTGTGTTTTTATGTAGAATGAAACGTTATAATTTATGATTCTAGGTAGTGGAAGAAACATAAGCTAAATTAACTTAGAGCTAGCTATAGTTGTTCTAGCATTGAAAATCTAAAAGCACTATTCTTATGATGAGAGATTTCAAATATTTGCTGTTGACCTCAAAAAATATTCTTCCAACGTGGTCAATAGATCATAACACCCTTTCAAGCCTGCGCGAACCTTGTACCTGCACACTTTCAGAAACCGTTAGCCACACAGTACCTTCTCGGGTGGGGGTGGAGTTGACTGCGTGCACTTCAATGGTGAAGTCAATTGGAGAATTAATTCTGTTTTGGAGGTATATTTGGAGTTGATTGTTTGTTTTGGAGAAGTCTTGAAGAAGGAAAAATCCTAATAAAGTAGAAGATTACAAGAAGTCAAAGAAGATAAAAAAATAGACGAGGAAAAAAAATCACAACAAAATCGCTTGTTGGCTGCTCATCAATCACTCGAGTGCTCAGATTTGGACCTTGGCCCACTAGCCAAGTGTGAGCCAGTTGCTAGAGTGGCAGTAGTACTACTCGCTAGCCATGAGAGTGCCGCTCAAGTGGTAGCTTTATTCGA
>NW_019237499.1:239508-243174 GCF_002742605.1 Olea europaea var. sylvestris | reverse complement strand
TACACCCGGCCCAATTGTATTCCTTATGGATGGCTTGAATCTTGGCCCGTTTACCCCTTTATTGGCCCAACTTAAAGCCTAACTCTAGAGTATATATTGGACTATAACCCTAGCCACTTTAATACGATGATTGTGTGATTTTGAGAGAAGAAACAAGAGAATCCCGGCTGCCCCCTTTTGTGTGAGAAAAAAGGTGTCCAAAAGTGTCCAGAACGCTAGTATAACGTGTGCAATTAGTGGTTCTTTCATAGTATATCTTTGTGGTATCTTCTCTTAGCCTTTGTGGCGATAAATTATCATTCGTTCTTGTCCTACGTGGGTAAGATTGAATAGCAACCAAGGTGAATCAATTGGTTGTGGTTTGGAGCCGTTTGAATTGGTTGTTGGTAGAGAAAGGTACGTTGGACTGAGCCTGGAAAACCACCATTTCAAGATCCTTTTGAGAGAGTTTTCGCAACAAATTGGTATCAGAGCTTCAAGGTGAAGATTTTGGCTCGTGGAATCTACCAGAAATCGTCCAGAAAATAGGCAGAAACGCAGCAGAAATCAGATCGAAGAAGCTGTCCAAAAACTGTTAAAATCAGTCTCCGTTTTTCGTGTTTTCTGATCAATCCAGAAGGAGTTTGGGGGAACGGAGACCACTAGCGTGACGTGCAAGAGGAGGCGAACCCTGTAGACCGGCGTGTGTCAGTCTACGGAGGTACGTGTGGTGCCGCGTGAGGACCACGCGCACAGAGGAAAGGGGCACATGAGGGTGCGTGGAAGGGATTTTCGAGAAGGTCCCTTCAAGCAGTTTGTTCCTCATATTATTTCTGACATTTTTTGTGTTGGAAGTTTTCTATTTCAGGGTACACAGTAGAATTTGGACAGCGTTGTTCTTCAGGCGTTCGGGACTCGATCGTAATTTTTTGGTTGCTGCAGTTTCCAGAGACTTTAGGACGAATAGTGATAGTCCTAAAGTGATGACTTCGCGGCTCGATATTTACGGACCTCCAGACGTGGTCCGCTCGATATCGTGTTCTTTGTTTTTATTATTGCAGTTGAAATAAATGTATAGAGTAATTTATTTTTTGCATTAGAGGTCATCGTGTGGGATGACATTAGGTTTGGGGTTACCATGAAGGGATAACCATTGCCTGTTACTAGACCTAGAAATTATTTGTTAATTATTTGCCTTAAATTCTTTGTGAATTTGCTGTCAATTTTTTCCACATTATTAGAATTGCATGTGGCCTTAGGAAAGTTTACTGGACTATTCTATGTGAATTATGTTCATACTTTACTTGTGATCATTATTTGGCATTGTTAGCAAATGTGGGTCTAAGGTAAATGCAAAAAAAAAAAAAAAATAACATATATTTTAATTGTGGTGAAATTTGGACATAGTTGAAAGAGATTGTCCTAAGATAATAATAAAAGGAAAGATGAGGATAGAGACAAGGCGAATGTGACTTTAGGGTCGGGTAGTGATCTTAGTGAGGTTTATTGAGAGAATAAACCTGGTTCTTGTATTGCATCTGTGTGTAATCATTTCTGCATGTATGTGGTCACTTAATTCTGTTGCGATGTTGATTTTACACTTTCAATATGTTTGATGTGTGTAATTGCATGAATTAGAGTGACTTATTACTTTGTATAATATATTTTCATGCATAGTGGGTTAAGTTTTGTGGCATACTCTATTTGCTCTGTGAGTGGTGTGAGAATGTGGTAGTGAGAAGAAAGTTGGGCAGCCGTTTCTCTCCTTTATCTTTGTGAGCCTGTGTGATTTGTGAGATTATGTGAGGCAGCCATGTTAGGGTTATATTCTTCCTCTTTGTGAGACTGCTTTTTGAGTGTTGTGAAGTAACCAACTCTTTCTTCGATTCTCTTTGAGAGTGCCACCTTCACTATTTTCTTTGTGAATTTTTTGGGAGCATTAGTGAGTGGATTAACCTTTGTGGTCACCGAAAGGTGTTAATTTGTCATAGTGAGTTTGAGATGCATTAACAGTGTGTTGTGTGTCTTTTGGTAAGATAGAGTATAGATGCTTCTAGGTGCATTGGTTATATGCACGAGAGATGTAGAGTGTGACATTTGGATCACGAGTGGAGATGTGATCAAATTTCTAGGATCCTTTATCTGGAAAGAGACCCTAATCAGGTGGAGTGTGAGAAAGACACTTCTATCACTTCTGTTAGGTGGAGACCCATTATCCACGTAGGTTGGGAGAAGTGATGTGGAGATAGAGGATTATCCCGTAGATTTAGGATCTATTGTGACTTGCCAGTTAGACATGAGTTGAGTGATCTGTCTAGTGAGCTTGGTGGGCGATGAGAGGAGATATGTGTTCTCGAGGTGTGAGCAACACGGAATGGGATAGGATAAGTGTAATGAGATCTTTTCTTAGGGTCATTTATGCATGTGTTGTATATGTGGTTGACCGTGGTTTGATTGACTTGGTGTTAATCTATGGTTCTATGTGAACGTGTTTCTGAAAAGATCTGTGTGTGTTATCCTATAGTATATCGTCATCGCATGTGTATTTGCTCTTGATTGTTTACTGTTAAATATTTGCTTCTACTTGGGTGTTTTTTGACCTTAGCCCCAGTGAGTACATGGAGCAGGTATGGTATGTGTTTCAAGTTAGAAACACGAGGTAAGGTCTATGATCCAATTTTATTGGCTACCTTGATTATGCAAGTGTTAACTGTGTGTTTTGATTGCTTGCAGATTTATTGGGCATCAAGGTGGAGATTTATTGGGTTTTTTGATACCCAATAAATCCCGGGCTATGATGTTAACGTGGGTTAATATTATTTCATAGGCATAGGCCGATGAATGAAATAAGTCCAACATCCAAGTCCATGAGCTACACCCGGCCCAATTGTATTCATTATGGATGGCTTGAATCTTGGCCCGTTTACCCCTTTATGGGCCCAACTTAAAGCCTAACCCTAGAGTATATATTGGACTATAACCCTAGCCACTTTAATATGATGATTGTATGATTTTGAGAGAAGAAACAAGAGAATCCCGGCTGTCCCCTTTGGTGTGAGAAAAAAGGTGTCCAAAAGTGTCCAGAACGCTAGTATAACGTATGCAATTGGTGATTCTTTCATAGTATACCTTTGTGGTGTCTTCTCTTAGCCTTTGTGGCGATAAATCATCATCATTTCTTGTCCTACATGGGTAAGATTGAATAGCAACCAAGGTGAATCAATTGGTTGTGGTTTGGAGCCGTTTGGATTGGTTGTTGGTAGAGAAAGGTGCGTTGAACTGAGCCTGAAAAACCATCGTTTGAAGATCCTTTTGAGAGAGCTTCCGCAACATATGCTTTGCATAGTTTCATTCTAAGAGAAGCTTAAGGAAGTTATGAGAGCTTGTGAGAGGTGGAGGGTTTGATTTCCCTCCAACCCATTTCAATAGCATGCGGGTTTGTCAACCTACATGTGATCCACAACCCATTTAATTTCTACCAAATATATGATTTTTTTCAAAATCTTGGGCTTGTTTGAGCAACAAGCTGAGCCGAGCCAAGTCAAGCCATGCCTTATGAGCCAGCTCGGTTTGACTTGTTATTACCCTTACATAGAGGAGTAACAAACAATATGTGATAAAAGCCACAAGTAGTTCAAAGGCTAAATTTGCTACTATGGCTGAAACTATTGCTTGAAGAACTAAAAA
>NW_019237499.1:228332-235473 GCF_002742605.1 Olea europaea var. sylvestris | reverse complement strand
TCATATCAATTATCTCCTCATTTCTCAACTCTCTTTTATTATATCAATTATCAAGTTTTTACTCTCTTGTGCTGTTGTGCAAAATATATAATATCGATTCATTTTTTACAGTTTATTCAGTTACAATTTCAATTCATCCAATTCTCAATTCTCACTACATTTATATTTCTCTAGTTATTATATTTGGATTTCATAATAAACAATCAAACAAATGGATTAACGTTCATTTGTTGAGAGTTTATTCAATACGGGATGTGGGCCACATGGCGAATCGTCTAGGACGTAACAAATTCAATTTCCAAAATGAATTTTTTTGTCTAAATGACATACCCATACCTAAAGATGTTCACATTCACGGTCATGGAAGCCACAATCCAATTGATTTGGATGATATTAACATTTCTGAAGCGGAACATGAGAACGAAGATGTCAAATTAAACATCCCAGATGTGAGGGGAAAGCGAAAGTGCAAAAAACAAGCAAAATGTAGGATGACTTTAAGTTGATTTCAACGAGAAAAGTCATCGATGGCCTTGCAAATTCTAAGGCAGTATGTAAATACTTCCAATAAAGATTGGCATGACAAAAAGAAATTGGTATCACCCATCTCAATCGCCACTACAAAGCATATGCGGCCACACATGGACTTCTTATAGCTGGTCAAACACAATTGCAATTTGACAGTCCAGGCGCCGTTTCTACGACTTCATCCCTATCCAGGTGGGTGTATTCAGAGGACAATACTTGAATCAGAATGGTAAAATTTGTTACTGCCACTGAGTTATCTCTGGCTATTACAGACAACCAAAACTTCATCTTGTTCGTGAAAGAATATCTGCAACCAAGGTACGTTGGGGTAAGTCGAAACACTCTTCGTGCCGATACAATACAATATTTCAATAATTCAAAACAACAATTAATTATGAATTTGCAACAATATATGGGTGTTATATCTTTAACTTCTGATATATCGGAAGGGGTTAATAGAAGAACATACATAGCTGCAACCGCACACTATATAGACCCATTTTGGTGTATGCATAAAAAAATTATTGCTTTTAGAATTATTAAGTTTCCTCACAATGCTAATAATATATATAATGCTAGTATCAGTATTGTTAGAGAACATAATTACGAGACTAAAATTCGATCATTTACTTTTGATAATGCTAGTGTTAATAAGGTAGTCGTCGATAAATTGTATAGAACACTTCAACCTGATTTTGATGGGTATTTGTTTCATATTCGTTGTGTGTGCCATATCTTGAATTTAATTGTGTAAGATGGTTTAAAACATATAAATGATGAACTTCAAAGGATTAGAAATGCATTAGTATATATTACGATCTCTCCTAGTATAAAACAAGCATTTGAAGACTTTTGTGCCGAACTAGGGGTGACGACTGCTAAAATATTTGTTAGCAATGTAGGCCATAGATGGAACTGTACTCATGTGAAGGTTTCGACCATTTAATAATTGACTTTTCTAACAATAGACACGTTAGAAGTGATGACGATGGTATGTTGAATGAATCCGATTAGATTTTAGCTTTGAAAGTTAAACAATTTTTGACATCTTTTTGTGAGACCACAAAAATTTTATCCGGCGTTTATTATCACACAAATTGTATGGTGTTTGGATGCCTTTATATAATTGCAAGAACATTCCATAAATATAAAAATGATCCTACTTTTAGTGAAATTATAATTGCTATGGAACTAAAGTTTAGAAAATATTGAGAAGAACTGCCTATGTTATTTCTTTTAGCATGCGCAATGGACCCCCGATATAATATTTCGGGAACTAAATACGTAATTGATTAAATCAATAAAACCTTAATACTTGATACACATATCACCTATAAGAATTTAGAGCAAACATTATGTGGAATGTATGATTTATATGTGGAAAGAATGTGTACGAATGTTAGTCGGGTACCATCTGCACCTATTCTTTCGGATGAAATTGAAGAAGCTGATGCCAAAATAATGAATTTATTTCATGGCATTAATACATCTAGATATGATGCAACTGCAATGTGTTCATCTAGTGTCATGTCGTCTACATTTGTATCTCATCAAACATCGGCCGCAACTCAAAATGCGACGCCTACCGAATTAATTGATTAGCCAATCATAATAAGCCAACAGAACAATTAAAAAGTTCAGAAGAAGTAATTGAATTTTAGCAAAAGTATGAAAGACATTAGCAAATTGTTTCTACAATTGCGAAAGATCTGTTGACACCTCCGATTAGTACTGTTGCTTCGAAGTCTACTTTAAGTGCAAGAAAAGGGTTTTGACCGATGTCAGGAGCCAACTGAAAGAAGATGTTTTGGAAGCATTAATGTGCATGAAGGATTGGCAGGACGCTCATTTTCGACTACAAGATAAATAAGCTGAAATTGTATGTCGTTAGATAAGTGATATTTGATTTAATTATATTAATCAAAATTTCCTTATTTTTTAATCGTTGAATTTAATTTTCTTTAAAAAAATTGTAAATGTTACAACAAATTGTTCGTATACAATTTTTAACTCCGCCTCCTTAAAATTGATGTAGCCAGTCCCTAGCCTGGATAAAGGAGGAGAGTTTACATTTTATCTACTTTAAAAAGAAATCTATTTTTTGTAAATGTATTTTAAAAAACAATTCATCTTCATTACATAAATATTTTATACTTTATAAAAAATATTACAATATGATAGAAATAAAAAAAAATGTCTTTATTAAATTATTTGTGTTTTTTTAACATTTTTTATTTTTTTTAAAAATTGTTTTCATTACATTATTTGTATTTTTCTCTATTTAAAAAGAAAAGAAAAAAAAATGACGAGCTCATGAGCCAAAGCTCAAGCTCAGCTCGTTGAAAACGAGTCACAAGCTCAACTCGTGATGAACACAAGCCAAGCTCGTGAGCCGGCTCTGCCCATCGACATCATTAAATGAACGACACCTTTCACCATCCAATGCATTTTATGTTGAGTACCAATGACGGACAACTTTCACCTATCCAATGCATTTAAGTTTAGGACCAAAAATTTGCCACCTTTTGCCATCCAAAACATTTACGTAAAAGACCAAGGATCAGCACCTTTCATCCTTCAAAGGTGCAAGCCATTCATATATTTGAGATAGTCATGGTTACATATAATAAATCTAAAATGGATTTACATGATTTAATGTCAATTTAACTTTATTATTATTATTATTATTATTATTATTATTATTATTATTATTAGTACTACTACTACTACTACTACTACTACTGTCGCCGCCACTACTTGCATCTTGTTTACTATTTTTATTTTTATTTATTTTTCAGGAATAACTGGGACAAGATCTGATAATAAAGTTTGTTCAGATATCAAGAAATTATTGAGCTTAATAATCAAGGCAAAAGTTACATTTGTTTTACAGATATTGATGTGAAGTATCAGCCCAATCTAACATATGATGTGAACTTAAACTTAACATACATTAGGTAGCGACACATCCTTCTCCTGACATCCTAAAGCCTTTGTTGGAGTTGCACATACCCATCATTAGTGATGTCACAAGAATATAGACTGCTGCCAAGTCCAACTATTCTACCAGTAATCTTCCATTTTTGTGTCTTCCCAATGCTAATAGTTTGTGAAAAGATTGACAATAAGAAAATACAATGAAAAAGTACACTTGTCAATCATGGATATATTTCTTTTCTTCCGAAGTTTTGGAGATGGTCTATATGGTTCAAAACTCATTCTCAAGAGGAATCTTCACAAGATAGCCTCTGCAATTAGCTTTTCTACAAAAGATTATCGGTGTCCAAACTCTATCTATAGAGTTCTTTATAAGGTTTGATATCCAAAGACCAATACTTTTGTGACCGAAAAGTGATGAATTGGGACATCCGTAAGATTAGTGGACTTTTAATCATAGGTTATTATTATGAATAAGTAGTCCAAAACCTCTTACAGTTGACAGATCTTATTCCCAAGTTTTTTTGGTATCTTTTTTATGTTTTCTCATTCATTGCTAACAAGAATGAATCTAATTGTATTAGTCATGTTGATTGATTTAATTTTGGTTTCAAGAAAATGGTTGTGCTTCAAATCCTCAATAAAACATAAATTATCAAAATATTATAAATTCAAATCCCTCAAAAGGCATCATCAAAGGGCATCAAGAGAAATACGGAGGCCTATGGTTGTAGATAAACCTAAAGATATCTCTCATAGAGATTGAAGTCATTAGAGTATTTTTCAATATCTTTGTCTATGGAAAAAAAAAGGAAGAGTTAGAAATAGCAACTTATTACTCTACAACTTTGTCGTTTCGTTCTTTCACCTGGAGGCAAACGTATGGAAGTTGGGACTTTTAAAGCCTCTTCTAAAATGGTAATCAGATCCATTTACAGCCCAATTCTTCCCATATTAGCAAACATTCATAAAGGACTTATACAAACGCTAAACTACCTAGGCCAAAACCTTGGCTCAATTTCACATTCATTTTTTTGGACACTTTTATGCTTAGATTGCAACTTACTTTGTCTAATGTATCTATGATTATGTGGACAAGTAATTCTCATCCTAATATCCTAAGATATCCTGGCACTTTAAATGCTCTCCAATCTTGGGAGATCAATGCCAATGACAGTAGGGACCTTATCCGTGGAAGAAAGGATGTTAAGGACTCTTACTGGAATCTATTTCCATCATCATCTTGTTCATGTGTATGAGTAGATGATGAACTAAGGTCTAAAGATACCTCAGAATTTATGATGAGTAGTCGATCTGAATCTATTTTCTATCACCTAGAAAACTCCTCTTTCATTCTTGAGGCATATAATCCTCACAAATTTACAAAGTAACACAGTTTTAGGTAAAAACTTTCAAGTTCACCCAGAAAATTAGGTATTGTTGCCAATGAAGCGACACGTGTTGTGTTTGGTTATCTCTGACTCAGACAAAAAGTGGATCTACCTTTCATATTTTGAAGTATAAAAGGGATACATGTCAACAAGTCGATACAGAATACCTAGATTGGTGGAATAAAAAAGTATTGCCGAACCTGACTATGGTTCCACTGTATGTTTTATCTTATAGTGAGAATCGTGAATTTGTTCTTGATTTGGCTGTTTCGAGATAAACAAAAAAATTCATAGTCACAGAGTTTAACCCTTCAAATGTATTTTTTAAGAGACTTCTCGAAAGAGGAAACTAAACCTTCGAAGTGGATGAGGTATAAAGAAAAAAATTATAGTTCTTTCACCAAAGCTTGTTTCCACCTATGAACCTATAGATAAGATACCTAAAGTAGTTTTTTTTATTCCTGACGATAGCAACTTAGAGATCAAGTGTCTTATGTCCTTAAAAAAACTCTAACTTTGAAAGATGAAAGTTCTAGAGATCAGGTATGAATTTTTTTTTTCTTAGCACACTACTTATATTTAATTTGATGTATCAAACTTCAATTTTAGGCTCCTCTTTTTCGAATATATCAAAGGAAGTGATTGCCACTACTAAGGCAGCCTAAGGTTATTCCAAGTCTTCCAAAAGATGGCCTTGAAACTTCCAACGTTAACATAAATCTCTTACATACACCTTCAGACGGTGAATATTTAGACATGTTACCTAGAACATGGAGTCTATCTGTTTTTTCTTTTTTTCTTAAATTATCTTTCATTTTTTCTCTTATCTTATAAGTTTTTCAAGTGTTCCTGAAGGACTGCATTTTTTCATAGGTCCAAACTTTTTATAAGATCGGACTAACAAGAATGATTAAAGGAATGATGTACTTCATGGAATAGATGGTACTCATAATCTTCAAGACCCTTATTGCAAATACCCAAGCACCATTAATTAAGGTACTTTGTCGTTTAACGTAGATTGTTATGATAATGAAGATAAAGTGAATTCTAAGGCTATGAGAGCTAACATTTCAGAGGTTTTCCCTTTTCATTGACTTTAGTTGTTATCCTCCTTTCAAAGAAAAACAATCGTGAGGCTGAGCCAACTTGTTCGTTCGTATCTAGTTTTCCACCTGGGATAACATAAGATCTTCTTACTTGAAGGTTGTTTTGCAAGAAGTCATAATTAATTATCTTTTGAAGTGTTTCGGGGAAATTTCAAAGTATGGCTTTTCCAACATCCAATCATAGTTGGATGGGAATAATTAAATTTTCCAAAACATGATTACCAACTCATTTTACACAGATTCAACACTTTTGGTGAAATGCATGCATGTGTTTATGGAAGAATTTGACCTGTATTTATCTTAAAGAGAGCAACACTTAGAGTGTCCAACCATTGAAGAAAAAGCTAAGCAGTTGAAACTTCTAAATATTTACATGGAAGTAGAGGATTCGACATGTTCTTCGTTGGAAGATAAAATTAGTCAGCTGGCCTTCGAGCTGGATAAAATCTGTGATGAACTTCAAACCCATCAGAAACAAAAGGTTATGCTTCAAACTGAGAAAGTCAGATTGGAAGAATCACAAATTAGATATATCACCAACATAACATCCATACACTAAAAAAGAAAGACTCTTAAAGAAAGATTCCTACAAGTGAATAATGACTATTGATTTTGGTAGAAGTTGAGACTTTGTGATTTTCTTTAGTTCCATATTATATGTTCTTTCACCATCGTTGTTTTATAAGATGAATTTTTTGTTTGTCATGCCTTTGATTTTGATAGAACTTGAATTTATAATGCATCCAAGTTTCCTACATACCTAAAAGTGATCAAGTCAAATGTAGTTCTTTACAAAAACATATTTTTGATTTATTGGGCTGTTCATAGTTTATCCTCTTGTGGGTCAGAAGTATTGCATTTTTTATATTACAATGATACATTTACAAAATAAAGAAATTCTACCATAAAAACGTTTCAAGAATTTTTGGATGGTAGGTCCAATTTACTTATCTTTGTCAATCTTGTATTCTCCGTTGGTGAAAACATGAGTTACAAAAAAATGGAACATCCCATTTAGGATGAAATTTGCCCCATGTTATCCTTGTGAGACTTTGAAAATATGTATTTGTATTCCTCAAGCAAGTGGAAGTACTCAGATTTCTCCTTTTGACTTAGGAGAGTACTTACAAACATTGGTCTTGGGTTTTTTTATATCTTCAAGTTCAATTGTTTTAAGTC
>NW_019237499.1:200217-219145 GCF_002742605.1 Olea europaea var. sylvestris | reverse complement strand
GAATTTGTTTACATTTCGTATGTTTTATTAGGTCATCGATCATTCACACATGATAGTCTAGGCACTACACGTTTATAGTTGCACGAGTCGGGGTTTAAAGAAAATGTTTTGGGTGTTTGAGTGTGAAATAAAGAATTTCGAGGTTCAAAGTCGTTCGTTTTATTTTTCGAGATGTTTTTTTTAAAAAAAATAAAATTGGAATATGTAGAGTCGAGTCAATTTTGAATTTGAAAACCAATGTAGGTGGATTTTTAAAATTCATGGTGTGTTGAGAGTTAAAATTATAAGTTTGTTTAAAAAAAATAAAATTGGGGTTTTGTCCATGCGTGGGGAAGACAAATTACACCATGCGGTCGCATGGCGTAAAAGTGACGGGTTTTAAACCTGTCACTTGCTAAACCAACCCATTTCCCCCCCAATATCACTCTCACACGAATTCCTCCCTCTCCCCCTCCCCCCAAAATCCACCTTCACTCACAACATCAATCACCAACACTCTTGCACATCTTCACCCTAACCCCACATTATTCCCAACATTAGCATACATTATCAAGAATTTTGGAGCAAAGCTTTTACCTTCCTTTCACAAAGATCTCAAGGTAAGAAATTGAATTTCTATGCAAAGTTTAAAATTCTTCTTTGATTTAATTACATTTTCGAATTGGGTAAGTGGTGAATTGTGATTAAATTGTGATTTGTGGACTAGCCCTAAGTGTAAATCAAAAACAAAGTGAAAGAAATTTCCAATGCACACAACATGTTCGATTAAATGTCAATGAGACATATGATTCTAAATTTTGAACTTTTCATTTGTGTGATGATTTACATTGTTAATGTGAGGCGTACTAGACGAGAAATCTCATGGAATGTCATTGGAAAATGTTAGCCTCACATATATGTGCACATAACCACATAAATAGCTAAGTCATGTCAACTCACGTCACTAACTTCGTCCATGTACTTTCCTAACCAAACGACCTCCAATTGTAGTGAAATTTGGATATATGCCAGATCACAATGAGTACTTTCATATGCCCGGACCTTGTCCGGGGAAATTTTAATATTTCTCGATGATGCTCGGGGCTGAAGTTGATCACGTAATTATGGGTCGAATTTTCAAAAAAAATGCATGTGAGAGCCATAGTTTTGAGTTTTTCTCATTAATGCAATATTGATGTTACATTGACTTCCATGCGTTAAACATTGCACACATTTTGAAGAAAGTTTGGGGGATTTGTGCTTGACATTGATATTGTTTATCGTTTTCTTATTTCAAGAAATTGATACACTTCGTTCCTTATTTGTGTAGGATGCCGCCGAAGAGAACATCAAAAGGTAAAGAAAAAGTTGGTTCCTCCTCCGGCACAGCCAGCACCAGAGAGCTAATAGGAGGTGTGCGAAGATTCCGTGATGCTGAAATATTAGCTCGATATGAAAACATAATACGCCATTGGGGCATGATACCAGAGAGACAGGTCCGGTTAGATGATTTTCGTGGTTTTGAGTTGCCAAATCTGATAAAAATTTGTGGATGGGAGAAGATTGTAGAAAAGCCACACCCGGTTTATGAAAGTATAGTCCGTGAATTTTATGCAAACTTCAATAGTGAAATTGAGACTCCGGGTTTTGAACACTTACACCAAACATGGGTGCGAGGTAAGTAGATAATGTTCTCCCCAGCCATCATTCCATGACTTCTACAATCTTAATTTGGACAATGCGGTCTCGATTCCCACTCAATTCAATTGGAATGAAGTGGCGGAGGTTCTCTTGGGAAGAGAGATGCTTGGCCCCTACCCACTGCAGAGTGGCATCAAATTGAGCTTACTCCCTCTATAGCCATCCTTTGGGTCTTCATGTGCCATAACATTGAACCCACATCGCATCGGACAACTTTCACGGATCAAACTGCTGGGTTCTTATATCATTTAGTTCAGGGATGCAAAGTTGATTTGGCTACTCTTATTTTTGACCAGATACAAAATTTGGGAACCTGGGGAGATAGGCGGTCTTCGATGATTTTCCCTAGTCTGATTAGCGGGATATGTCTTGCTGCCGGTGTTACAGTTGAAGCAGGGGAGATGCCTAAGAAATCAAGCCCATTGATAAAGCTCACCACATTTGAAGCTCAGGAACGAGCTAGGGTAAGGAAGAGAGAACAAGACAGACTTGAGCAGCAAAGACAAAATGCGCAGGAAGAAGGACAAGCTGCTGAAGATTTACACTTACCACAAGCCCCAGCACAACCAGTTGAGATGGATTCGCAGCTACTTCGACAGATATTTACCACAGCCACTGGAACTAGCAAAGACATACAAAACCTCCAGCAGAGGTTCGAGACAATGACCACCACTGTTGAAAAAGTGCAGAGAGATCTCTACTCCTCCCGAGACTACACAAAAGATGCTTTGAATAAAACCACAGCTGCGAGAAGGGAAGTAGAGACTATGAATGGTAGGTTGAAAATGTACGCTGGGAGAATGGATGACATACAGTAGCGTGTGAATGAGACTTGGGATCGCTTGGGAAATATGGAAAGTAGTCTTCAAGCCATTCAGGCCGAACAAGCACTGCAGTCCGAGATGCTGAGACAAGTCCTATCTCGCCTCCCACCTCCTCCTGAAGATGATACTGCGGGTCCCAGTTTCACACCACAGCCACCGAATTGATCAAGTGAGTTTTGTTAATCTCTTATTGCCAAGTTGTGTCCATGTTTTAAATTCTGCCATTTTAACTTTACGTTTTACATTGAGGACAATGTCTTGTATAAGTTTAGGGGATGGTAGCATAATTTCAAACAAATATTCGGCATGTAACTATTTTGCATATTCACAATCCATCGTTAATTTTGACAAGTTTTTGCATGACGCTTGCTTGATGAGTGAATCTTTATGAACATTTGCATGCTTGTGTGGGTTTGGTAGACTTGTCGGCTATGATGTGATTATTGGAGATGTGTATAAGCTAAAAACTATGGATTTAGTGCAGGATTTAATTTGCTAATACTTGTTGATGCACTGCTTAACACTCTATTGCACGCCACTGATGTCACGTGTTAAGTTATCGATTGGAATTTTAGAATAAATTAGGAGAAACCTAGAATAACCCTCTATAACATTAACCCGTAATATCACTTTAAGATATTTTGGAGATAATTGAGCCATTGTAGGAAAACATGGAGATAAGTGGGGGCTCCGTGCATGAAATTATAATGTGTGGATTGTTTAAACTCGGAAGGTGAGAAATAGGTGAAAGCTTTAAGTGAGGATGGTTTTAGAAGTCAAATGTCTAGAAAAATAAAGAAGGGGCATAAAGTAAAAACTGGAAAATTATCACTTCTCTCAAAAAGCCTTTATTACTCGAGCAAGTAAATCTGTAAGGGTTTAAAACCTGATGCCCTAATACCAACTGGTTTGGAAGTCATCGGCCTAAAGCTCGTTACATGGCTCATATAGAAAGCAAGAAAAAAAGAGAGTTGATAAAAAGTCATCTTATCGAGCCTTTATAACTCGAGTGAATAAGACTGCAAGGGTTTAAAACCCATTGCCCTAAAGCCAACTGGTTTGGGAGTTATCGCCTAAAGCTCGTTACATGGGTTATATAGAAAGCAAATGAGAAGATGACACAAAAAATAATAATAATAATAAATAAATAAAATAAAAGCCCTCATTGGACATTTGGTTGATAGAACTATAACCTCAATGCGAAGCAAGTAGCTTAGTTTAATCCTAAAGGCTGAAGCAATCAAAAATAAGGAGAGTCTGTACTTGTTGATATGTGAACTTTTAATGGTAAAATCTATCCAAACTAAGAGAGGGTAAGGATTAGAATTGTTTAAACTCCGAACCTTAGAATACACTCCGGAGAAATTGTGTGAAAAGAATACATTTGGGGATTGTATATCACTCGAGTGACATAAGGATAAATTTGACCACTATGGATCTGGGATAAACTAATCATAAGCTTGATAGGTTGGCATGAGTTCACACGCACACGTTGAGTATTGCATTTGATGAGTAAAAGTTGATTCAAATCTCGCACTCTTGATATTGTTTCTATTATTACTAAGTTCAATCCTGAGACACGGCAAGCTATTAAGCCATGTTTGTTTAGCATTAAGTCACTACGTTGTTTGAGGACAAACAATAGTTGAAGTTTGGGGGATTTGATAAGTGTGTTTTTACACACTTATTTAGCTCACAAACATGAATTAAACATGGACAAAGTAGTTGAATTGTGACTTAATCTTGTTAAATTCTTGCAATGTAGGGTTCTCATGGAAAAGATGGAATTCAGAAGAAAAGAGCCGAAAAAGGATCAAAATAGAACAAAGCGATAGTTCGGGGACCATAGGTGCAAATATTTGAAAGTTGAGCTAAAGTGCATAATTAGAATGAAAATATACCAAGTATGAGATTGAGGACGATACAAGACGATTGGAGGAAGAAAGAAGTAACATTGGACTGAATTGAAGAAAAGTAAAAGATGAAGGACTAAATTGCAATTAATCAAAAGATGAGCCGAGCAAATGATCAAGGAATTGATTGACCCAAACATCAATTAGGATTCAATATTTGATAATGGAACAAAGGAAAGAAAGAAAAGAGAACAAAAAAAGAGAAAACGGAGTTCAGGGACCAAAATGACATGACAAGGTTGTACCTTTACAACCTTGCGGCCGTATGTAACTATACCATGCGGCCGCACATGGTGTAGCAGGGTTTTAAGTGAGCAAAAAAATTGAACCATGCAGTCGCATGTTTTAACACCATGCGACTGCACGGCCTTAATTTCGAAAAAAAAAATCTGAACTTCCGTTTTTAATTGAAACTCTTTCGGAGTTCCGTGAGGACATGATATAAAAGCCAAAATTCATCAGAAGTAGGGCAGAACGTCCAGGGAGAAGAAGAATACAACTTTTGGAGGCAAGGAACATGAATTTGAAGCCGATTTCACAAGGATTCAAGAGGGTTTTCAAGGTTTTATTAAAGATTTCAGATTTCAAGAACTTTCATATGGTTGTTATTCTTTCTATTTATTAATTTTAATTTTTTCTGTAATTATGAATCTTCTGGGCTAAATTTTCAATTACTAGGTGATCGATGAACCGTTGTTTGTTATTTTAATTCTATATTTCATGAATTTAATATAAAGACTCGTTTGGATAATTTGATTGATTTACATGCATTAATTTTCTTCCGCAATTAGTGGCCAATGATTGTGTGAGTGTTGATGACTTATTTTTTACATTTGATAGAAGTGGAATAGGTTCGATAAGGTGTAAATTAACATAGGGTCCGATAAGGGATAGAGATATACCCCTCTACTTTATGTAATTCTTAAATTGTTCACAAAATTACATGCATTCTTGTATATTTGCATCATCAATAGAGATATAGGCTGGTGGTATGCAAGAATAGGTCTAATATATATCGAGAGAGTATATTGGATAGAATTAGGAACATTGAATTGAGAAATTTTCATCGAATCATTAATTTTATAAAATTAGGGTTTTTATAACTTCAATTGGGGATTCGTGATTCTAGTGACTTTAGTTTGATTCATTTTAATAAATTATCTTTTAAACTTGCTTAATTTCATTTACTTGAGTATTTGAATCATTTAATTAGAGAAATTTCTAAATTAGGGTTTCTAATTGAGAAATTAGGGTTTTCAATAAAAATTAGGGTTTTTAGTTGAAATTAGGGGTTTTTAATTGAAATTAGGGCTTTTTGCATTTAGACCATATTTTCAATCAATTAGATTCGGTTAAGGCTAGATTATATAGAATTGAACTACTCAATCTTTGAGGAACGATATTCGGACTTTTAAAAATCCACTTTATTACTTTTTATGAACCGTACACTTGCGGTAGTTTTAAATCGAAAGAATTATTTCGTGAACAGCTATATTTGAAGTATTGGTGCCAAATGGCATCTTCATTTCATCTATTCGATGAAGATTGTATCCAACCACCATACTGGGCATGAATAATGTATCACGCGTTGAAGCTTTTGGATGGATAGGTAGCCAATAGAGATTTGAGTGTTTGTTGCTCAACAAATTTTGCACCACCGTTCAATCATTATATCTTGTAATCGTTGGTGTTCTTGGACTTTTAGATCTTTAGTTTATGAATATCCTGCATTTTATAGATTGCCTTCCACTAATGGATTTTGCAACTCCAATCTGTGTATGAGTGCAGCAATCTGTGCATCTTTGTCATCTACTGAATTTGTTAACTTTCAATGGCTAAAGCTATTTGTTGGATTTGATCACGGAGCCCGATATCGTTTTCCTAATCATTAGTGTTTCAAGTGATTCTTTGAATCATATATTGTCTCCATTTTCATAGTGGAGTGTCATGAGAGATCCAGACACAAATATGCCATTGGAGATGGTAATATAATGAGAGCTTTTCACCAAACTCTTGGTCTTTTCTACGAACAAGATTCTGGCTTTGTAAAGCAATTTTCATTTTACCTTTGTTGGAGAACTTCCTCAATGATGAGACCAGTTGGGTTTTCCCAATTTTTGTTTGGACTCTGATCGCATGGAATAGTTCAGCAATAGTCTCTTGAGGGGTCACAATTTTCTTCACCTTTTTGCTTTTCGTTTTTGATGTAGTGGTTTAAAGTTTGAAGACTCTAAGATCAAGAGATGAGAGGACAAAAAAGTCCCATTAGACATGCCAAAAAAATTTGTATGATGAATCTCGTGTAATAAAATACAAAAATTATTACAAATTGTATATTTTGACAATTACATGTGGATGTTGATATTCTTGTGTTTGCAGAACTACAAGATCCTCTGATTAATGATCTGAATGTTTGAAAACAAGGAGCCATGTGATATGAATCCTGGATTTCAAGATTTGTTGTAAACTTGATTTATTGAGAACTTGGCTTGTTTGACACTTGGATTTCGGGGCTTGAATTTTCACTGCGAAAACTTTGATCTACTTGGACTTGGCTTGGATTTGCTTGATTTGAAGAAAGACTTTGATCTTCTTGGTTTTCAAAACTTAGGCTTGAGAGAGTTTCTTCTCTTCCTCCAGCTTTATAATTTCTTTAGCACTTTGATATTTTCTCGTGCACCTTTACTTATGAATTTTTAATGGACCTTTGATCCTATTTATAGAGTAAGTTGTAACAAATTTTTTAACCACCCAACTATATTTAATAAAAAAATAATTGAATAACTATGAATTTTGAAAAATTAGAATGGGACTCTTCCATGGACTTCTTTTAAATGGATTTAAGTAGACTTTAATTTATTGAAAATTACACCTACACAGAGTTTTAAAATGTCCAGTTCAAAAATTAGATAATAATTTAAACTTTTTAATATTAATTAAATTAATTTATCCACCCATACTCCAATTTGAACTCCCAAACGGCCAAACCCTAAATTTCTCTCCACTGACCCTAATCAATTTTCCATTCTCGCTTTATATCTCTATATGTTTCTTTACCACACACCGAAACAACTGTGGGAGGTGAGGCGACATGAGATTTCGACTTGTGAAAGGAGAGCGACAAGTGGCTTTAATATCCAAGGTGGAGCGGCATTAATCTGAGAACCGTGCGAGGTGGGGCGCGTGAGATTTCGATTTGTGCAAGGTATAGAGATTCCAATGGCGGTGTTAATCTAAGAGTAGTGTTGTTCGACACTATTGCGTAGCGATGATCGAGTTTTTGTGAGATTTCGAGAGGTGGAGAAACATGGTGTCAAGCATATGTTGATTGATCACTTTAAGAAGGACCATGGAATGAAAGTTGGATCTACCATGAGATTTGCTATTGAGGACTTGGTTTTTATGCTCTTTGGAGAAGGACCTTCTGTGAGTAAGACTCCTACACATACACCTTCACCTAGTCCTTCTATCACAGCTCCTACATACAATAAGGTGAAAGAACATATACAGAAAGACATGGATGGCATGGGCCTTGGAAACTGCATGCAAAATGCAGAGGACGATGTCCCTACAGCAAGCAGGTCAATCTCCCACGATTCAGATGTCGTAGCACAAAATACCATGAGATTAGACGCACCTACGACTAGTACAATGAGATCAGATGCACCCGCTTTTCGCCCGACATTCAATGCACCACCATTCGAACAGTACTTATCACCAAAGCAGGCTCCTACACGCAGGCGAGACCCCTCTCCAACGAACGAGCCAGACATCGCAGACTACTATGATCCAGAAATGTTTCAAACCAGACGCATAACCCGATCAATGTCTATGTACTACCACCCGAAGATTTACCCTCGGGAATACCCGTGAGTACCTTTCATTAGTTTTTGTTCGTGTCCTGTTTACTGTGATTGCATTTTATCTTCAGATATTTGTTACAATTTACATTTGCTGGAGGTCAGGTCCATGCCCCCCTCCTCTATTTGTTTTCTCGCTTTTCATTATATAAAATAAATCACACTAGTGGTATTTGCTTAAAAACAAAAAAAGTGGTATATAGATTTTGATACCCTTGGTGGTGTTTGTGAATTGGTGTGGTGGTGGTTGTAGGTGGTTTGTTGCGAGTGGTGGTGTTATGTGATGGTGTAGTTGTGTAGTGATTTTAGGTGGTGGTAGAACTATTAGTGGTGGTTCATCTGGTGGTGACGGTAGTGCTCATGGCAGTTGTGGTGGTGGTGGTAGTGCCATGGTGGTTGTGGTTGCGAGCTAGCCTGGTTTTTGGTGGTGTCATGGTGGTGGTCGTGGAGGTGCTATGGTGGTTTTTCCATTTGATTGATCGCGGTGGTGCTCATGGTGGTCTTTGGTGGTAGATGTTTGTTTGAGATGGTGGACATGGTAGTGGTGCTGCCCGTTGTGGTGGTGCAATGGTGGTGCGACGGTGTCGGGGTGAGGGCGATCACAAGTGGGCATAGTATGCGACCCATTATTTGGTGTTGTGGCCAATTATTTGTTTATCTTCAACCAAGTATTTAATTGTGACCTAATAATTTTAGGATCGTGAATAGGGTGTTAGGTGTATGTGACCAATCATTTGGTTATTTGTAACTAACCATTAAATTGTGATCTTAAAATTCGATAATTTGTGACTAAAAAATAATTTACGACCAACAAATTCAAAAATATGTGATCAATAGATAAGCTGTGAACTATATATATATATATATATATATATATATATATATTTATTTATTTATTTTTCATTAATTACTTTATTTATTTATTATTTATTTTTATTTTTTTTTTACGTCTACATTGAGTTAGAGTATCGTTCCCACAAGGAATTACTCTAATTTGAATTGTATCAATTCTTGATCAAACACAAAGGTGACAAACACGATTTATAAGTTAAATTTTTTGTGTTAACGGCTAAATAGGAACTAATATGTCATAAATTAGAGTCAATGTCCTAACACTATTGGTTCATGTCTCAATACATTCCTCGGAAAAATTCGCACCATGTTTAGAATTATGCGAATTTTCCTCAAGCACTCATCATTCTTCGAGAGTGTATAAGCTGTAGTGAGTTGTTAGTTGATTCCATGCTTGTCTGCAAATTCGCCAAATTCAAGTGAGTTATACTCTGCCCCACGATTGAAATGAAATATTCGCCAGATATTATTGCTTTAAAACCTTCGAAGAAGATTGGTACTTTTCTTGCAAGTAATAACCTCAAGTTGTTCAACTGAAATCATCGATAAATGAGATAATATTCCTCCATTGGATGTCGGATTTCTTGACCACATGGATTTAAATGCACTAAATCCAAAACTTTCTTTGCCCTCCAAGATTTTCCATTCGACAAACTCTCACAATGTTGTTTTCTAACTACACTTTCTTCGCATACTATATTGGAGCAACCGTGCTTCAGAACCCGGGATTCAATAACGGATTCCGATCCAAGGCCGAGGTGGCATGACCTCAGCCCTCGATCTTGCAGCACATAGGGCTTGCGAATTTCAAATGAAGGGCCGAGGTCACACCACCTCGGCCCCTGGCTCCAAGCCCAGGATAAAAATCCCGGGTTGAATAGCATTATTGATATTGGAGAGACCCGTTACAATATTTTTCTGAAGCAAGGATTTCAATCCTCTAAAGTAAAGATGTCCATGTAAAAAATGTCAACCATTGTGACATCCCTAGTCAACTATATATTTCTATTTTTGAAAGTATGTCTGTCACGGACTTCAAAGAAGTATTGGACCTAAATCTTTAAAATATATTTGAATCTTCGCCGGATAACAAAATTTGAATTTACTATAAACATATAAACAAATGATGTTGCCAAAAATGGTAAGTCAACGACAGAGGAAAAGTTATAAAATATTCGAAGTTACCATTCTAACACAAAATTTCAGCATTTACATTGTTTACACGAAAAATATTTGACTGTATACAAATCCAAATAGGGTGATTTCAGTGCTAAACGGAAGGTAACTCGGTAAGAAACAAGCCTGTAAAATTTTTAATAACTAATGGACATTGCTAAGATCGCGAAACTGTTCCACGCTATCAACTTTGCAGATTTTCAAAAACCTTTGTTTCTTAACCCTTTTTCCAGTGAATGGTGACACTGGCATGGTATATATACTTTTACCACATAAAATATAAAAAGAATAAGCTTCTTGTAAAGATATTTTTGACAATAATTTTTACAGGTGATGAGTTGGCAACATTAAATTGATTGATTTTAAGTTTATTTTTTTATCCACCAACCAATGAAATTATGACGACTGACAACCTGTCAAACTATCTGATAAAATCCCCTATACATGTAGCAAGATTGATATGAAAAATCCATTAACAGCATTAGTGTTTCACATCGTGTAAGACCAATTAGGTTAAAGTACAATTATCGAGTAAAATGACTTTTCGACTCCCGTATTCTTAAAAATTCATGTCTCGTGATTCAAAAGCTATGGAAAGTTAACTCAACAATGGACATGCCACTATCTCAAAAACTCCGAAAGGAGTCCTATACAGAGTTGTGGTCGTCAACGTGCACTATCCCGATGTTGAAAACTGTAATTTATCACCAAATCCAAAACCCACCAGATATTATCTATTGGCAGTCAATTAAGGGTCTGGTATACATAAGAAATAAGCCGATAATACAGGTTTCATGAACAAAGCAGAACACCAATACCCAACATTATTACGTGTAAATAAAACATTTATGAATATGAAGGCCATCGGTATAGGCTTTATGGCAAAAATTATATCGTCAATACAAGTCGTATAGTCACAAAACAAGAAATAGTTAACTTTCGACACAAGTAGAATCGCTGTCCACTGGTTGTTAGTGTAAGCTTTGAAATGATTGGTGCAAAACAATGAAGTTCCTAATGCACACAAACTAATCCAAGTACAATGTTTGCATGACGTATAGATGGAGGTGGTGTATGAGTGTGTTAAGAGATAAAATTCAACATTGAATAATAATGAAAATATAAACCAACACAAAAGAGTTTAGGTCACTTCTCTTAATAAGATTGATATTTTAAAATAGAACTCCAAGTCTTAATAAAGTATCAAAACTCATTAAATTCCAACAAGCCACCATGATGTGCGAACATGTTAAAGGGTAAAATTCCATGTCGAATAATGATAAAAATATAGACCAACACATAAGGGCTTCGACTACTCATTCAATTTGGACGTCAACAATAGGAATGGTGAGTGCAAGGATCGTGTTGTGAGGCACACACTTGAGACGTAGCACAAGAGCTTTCTCATATGTTTCCGGGACAAGAAATGTACTTATTCAGGACCAAGGGCAAAGGTAAGCAACGACACTGGAGTCGAAAATCTCAACGATCACAAGTATCTAGGATAGGGGATTGTCTTGGCCACAAGTAAAATAAAAGTACATTTGAATATTTAAACACAATCATTCTTAAAGAAAGACTCAACTTTTATTAATGCAATTGGTTTTTATTTTTTTTATTTTTTTGGATACATTTGCAATTGAGAAAGTAACTCAAAGTTACGAACTTGGAAGATCATGAAGAATGAATGTATCCATAAATGGAATGTTCAATCTCATGGTCTTCTCCCCCCCTTCTGCCTTTTAACTTCAAGCTCAGCCGCATCCTTTAACATGTCCGCAGCATCCTGGTGCATGTCAAGTTTTGCAAGGGCAACTGACTGCATGTGAAAGGCAGTCGGCCAATCTGGATACACAATTTGTGCTTGCATTGCATCACGAAGGGCAGCAGCAGCTTGATCGCACATGAGATAACAAAGACTACGCCGTGCATACACAGTTGGGGAAACCATGGTTCCTACATCTATAAACTGCATATGGACATAGTAAAAGAAATAATGCCAAGGATACCTCCTCTTTAAAATTTATTATCTAATAAGCCAGTTTACCAAGTCTATCATGAAATTTAACAATGAATGTACACTTAAATAGTGTTCAATATACATGAAATAATACATATTGATGGAAGCTTTAGTTAACCGTGCAAAAAAGTGTACATATCTCAATATTACTTTTCGTCAGTTCCAATCAACATGAAGATTTTCTTTTCTTTTTCTTTGCTACTGGATCTTTATTTAATTTAAAGAAGAGAAGATCCTCCTAAATTGGATTTTAGTTCAAAAAATCAGGATCTGTTTGTTACACAAACACTAGTTTACACAATATTTTAGCTTCTTCTTTTATTTTTTATTTTTATTATTATTTTTTTTCCTGCTTCTTAATACTGTGTACGATACTGTCTAGTACACTTTATCAAACGTATTAAAGAGTAATGTTTTATAGTTCCATGTGATTAATCGTTGGTTGGTGGATGTTACATTATCAACTTTGAGACTTATTCCCAACTCAAGAATTTACAAAAAAAGAAACAAGGAATAACCTGCAGACAATTTTATATTTATTTTTCTTTATCCTTCTGTATCATAGAGTTTAGGTTGATATACAGCAGCCGCATCCACAGTGCACAAAGTTATGAATAACATTTCAATGACAAGTATTGGGAAACCAACCTGAGAGTAACAATCTATGGCAGACTTAAAGTCCTTATCACGAAATGCAAAAGATTTGATGTATTGCAGTGAGATCCATCCGAGAACATGCCTCCCCCATTGGTGAAAGTGGGCGCTGTGGAGTTGGTGGAGCTTCCTCATGCTTTGAAATTCCAAGCATGACATAAGAGGGAACCTAACACCCAGAATTATGCGAATAATTTTGGCACATTTGATATTATTGGTATCCCATAGTTTTTTGACGTGTGATCAGAGGAAAGGTCAAAAAGTGGGGCATAGAAAACAAGCTCAAGTGATCCCCTAAAAATTATATTTTCAAATGAGGACATCTGAGAAGTCAAAAGAACTACTAAAGTTAGTGGTTTCAAAATTTCGTTTTGGGTAGAATGCTGTTAGCTTATTTGTTTCATAATTCTTCTTGACTGTGTAGATAACTGATCCAATACAACTATCGGATAAAGCTTGAAGAATGAAGCTGAGTTTTTGATGGATAAGATAAGAAATGAGAATCTACACAAATAAGTGGAGGTGAGATTGACTTGGGATATATTCCAAATGACAACTTAGGTGGTCATCACATACTTTGCGCGGACCTAAAAGGGCTCTTGTTCATAGGAGTGATGGGATATCAAGTTAGATGAGGAACGGGTGGAATAAAACTAACATGGCCTGTTTTCGTGTCTAACAATCTAGTTGCTTTGCATCTTCCACCAGATGTAGTAATGAAGCTAATGTAGTGACACGAATGAATTCACACAGCAAACCAAATTTACTAGGAATAGTAGCTGTTGTTGATGTAGTCATGATCAGCATGAAAAATTTGCGATAAAAATATATCATTAAGGAGAATTATACTGTAGCAACAAGGAACACCTGATATTACATATAAAAGAGAGCAAAAACCATATAACCTATGATGGAAACCATGCTATCCTGCATTTGCACCGTATATTTTACCCCAAAAAAAAAAAAAAAAAAAAAAAAAAAAAAAAAAAAAAAAATCTTTTTTACCCCAAAAAAAAAAAAAAACTCTTGTTTCGGTTACTTCAATTAACTTAATTCGACCGATTCGGATCTAACAAGTATGGAACAAGGGAATACATCGATGACAGATTGACCTAAAGCAAAAGCATTTCTACTTTAAACAGGATTATCCAAGCGAAACTAAGCCCTTGTTTGCCTCTTGTTTATAATCTGTTTATAAGCGGTGAAACCACTTTTTATCCACATATTTCGTGTGATCACAAGACAACCCACTTATCAACCATTTATTTCTATTTATTTATATTTAATCCAATTATAAACAACTCCCATACATGCTTTAAATATTCAAATTGTTAGCTTCATGTGAGTAATAAATCATCCTCATCCGTGCAAGAGGTGCTTAGTCATGGAAACATTAAAATATTATCAACAATACATAACAAGGTTGCATATTGTGTCATGTGAACTATATGAGATGGAGTTCCAGATCCTTACATCAGATTTCAGATCTAGTGGAGAAAGAGTAGCAACAAGGTCCTTTGCAATAGGTCTCTCCACCGGTTCATATTGCAAACATTGAGAGGCAAGACCAACAACTATTGTAGCTTCTTCTGTAGAAAAATTTCCCTCCAAATGTGAATCCATTAAAGGAATAACATTTTTGCCACTTATCATATCAAGAGCCTGCATACAACCAGAATTGATCAAATTCCCATAGCAACATTATATATAAATATATTTGCAGAGAAAAGCACAAAGAATAATTGACCGAATTCTTGAACGTCCCTTTAAGAAAACACTTGTGATACTAAGAGCATGTTATGAAAGCCCTAAAGATGCCAAACTCACGTCTGATTTTGTACGAGAGTTATTAATGGTTTGGACCACGGCCCAAACCAAATCTGACTCCTATAATTAAATTTTCTTACGTATAATATGTAAATAGGGGATTGTGTCATTTTATTTATAGAAATGGGAATAAGATGGCCCATGAACTTGCCTTCATTCTCACACAGATAGTGTGTCTATGAGTTGGGTCGATTGTAACCCCCTTCATATTTCATCCACTGTTCATGCTGATTTTGAATAATGAGAATGTTCTTGTGGTTTCAAAAATATATATATGATCGTAGTCTGAATCAAGCAACTAGAAAGACAAGGACGCAGCAAGAACATATGCATATATGAATCTGGTAAGTCTAAGATAGATCTGATCCGATGTAAATTTTAAATCCAATCAAACTGAATGATAAAAGACAGAATAATTTCTTTGTTGTATTAGTTATTATTTACATATTGCAATTATTCTCACTGTATCTTTACGGCTTCGAATCAAGAATACATTCTGTTAACAATACAAAATATCCAGTGGGATTGCACTCTACGTCTAGATTTAAAGATACTCACTGGATTCATAAATACAATATTACAATCACAAAATTTATCATTCGATAACATTCCTCTTTGTCGTGAATAATATTATAGGTATCACATTCTTGTATCAGAATATAATATAATGTGACATTACAGTTCATGATATAACATTAAATATGTTTTAGATTATTCTTTCGAAGTTGAATCGTTACAAGCACACAATCAATTGAAATTGCTTCTATTCCTTTCTATTAAGCACACATTTATGAGTCCAGATTTTCTAGTATTTCCAATCCTATATTCCAGAACAAAAGTCTAGATTTTATATATAGAATACAAATTCCATGTTAGGAAAAACTTCAGAAACTCAGTTAAAGAGCTGGTAAATCAACAGTAAATTGGTGAATGTTGAAATGTAAATATTCAAAAACTAAGCACCCAGAGCATACTTCTTTTCAAAGCACAGAACTATTTTAGTTACATGCTCTAGAGAAATTCTCATAACATAATTCTCAAACAGAGGAAGAAACTAACTATAATATTCACTTCTCAGTGCCACCAACTTCACTAGTTTCAATTATAAACTCATACTTCTGCCAAGACAAAGTTCTTGGCAGTAGTAGACTACAGCTTGGTGGTCGGTCCAGACATTAAGGCTTAAGAGAACAATCATAACCCAGTGCATGCAACAAAATTATGAATCTAGGTAACTCACATGACTTGGAGGGATGTGCTTCCCACTAAGCAGATCCAAAAGGACAGCGCCAAAGCTGTATATAACACTTTCCTTGGTTACTCTTCCTACAACACACGGAATAGGGGGAACGTAGGGAATCAGTTTCTGACTATAGAATCAGAACTTTCCTAGCGAAAAAAGTTCCTATGAAGCCATAGATAAATCCTAAATTAACACAGAAAAACTAGCCACCAAGAGTGAAAAGCAGCAGTTGTTAGACATTGTTAATATTAAAATAACAATATAATGGATAGTGAAGCATGAATCAGAATTCAGTAACAAAAACTGTCTCCCTTTCTAGTTCGTGTGTGTTGGGGGTGTTCTGGAAAGGGGATAATTTTTTGATATACTACTGAAAATATTTAAAAAGCAGTGGTTGCTTATTATTGTTCTAGTAACAAATCAAGACTTGCAACATATTAAGAGTTTGTTTGATTTTGATTCTTTCTGAGAAGTAATTCTTTGAAAAACGTTTTTGGAGAAAGTGTGCTTGAAAATGAGTGCAGGAGAGAAGTGATTCTCAAAGAACCAAAAATAAACGAGGATCAAATATTGTTTGTCCATTGTTATTGTCGGGGCACTAACTCACAACACCATGTAGAGTACAATACTGTCTCAAGGGAGCTGAAAATTTATATCTGCAAGTTAAATTGGAGCAATGATTTCAAATGTGAAAATCAAGTCAAATGCCTAACTTGAAGCACCTAGATAATTTTCAGCTACATTTTATTCATAGTACAGATTTCAGGAAAGTTGTTCGCGTTAAAATTATCAAAGTTACTTAGTAGAAGAACATTCACCGACAAACCAGAAGAATGAGCAAGTTAAACATCAAATTAATGCATATGAAAAATGTCAAGGTGTAGTGCGAGAAAGGTAAACAAAGTCACAATATGCACAGAAGACAAAGTAGTTTCCAAAAGTAAACACGTAAAAATCAAATCTTTAAGCTAGATAAGAGATCACCAATTCTTAAATACTCAGGAGGAGTGTAGGCAAGATTTGTGCTATAACTTTTCCCATCCCGGCTGTTTTTTATCAACCCAAAACATGAAAGTCTTGGATCACCATCCTACATAATCCAATCAAATATCAGCATATCTTTTAAGTCTAAAGTAATAAATACTCACTCCTATAATCTCAAACTATACACACATGAACATAATAACGGGCACATACTTACCAGTGATGAAAAGCCTCGAAACAAACGAGAATGATTTTATAATAATACCTCATCAAAGAGGACCCTGTAGGCATTCAGGTCATGGTATAAGGGATGGTCTTCACTGCTACAGTATTCCAGGGCTTGAGCTATATACAGTGCTACTCTCAAGCGCATTGCCCAGTCAATTGTCTGACTTTCCCCTGATAGTCAAAAAATATGGTAGGAATTAATTACTCTCGTCAATCTCCATTACCTTAACCCCCCCCCCGGGATGGTTTTCACTGCTATAGTATTCCATGGCTTGAGCTATATGCAATGCTACTCTCAAGCGCATTACCCAGTCATTTGTCTGACTTTCCCTTGATAGTCGAAAAATATGGTAGGAATTAATTACTCTCATCAATTTCCATTACCTTAACCCCCACCCCACCCCACCCTACCCTACCCTAGATCCCCCTTCCACACAATTAGGTTACCAATAGCGGTTATCATACTACAGGTAATGCCAGATTTACTCTTTGTAGAATTCCAAAGTCCACCAACAGGGCAAACACGAAAATGATGCCAGTCATGTACCATGAAAGTCATTCGTCAATCAGGAAAAGAGAAAATCAAATATGTGATACTATAATCAGGAATAATCAGGAGCTCCATTAGCACAAATTCAAGAAAAACGGATCAGCATAATATTACATACAGTGAAATAGATGTTTGGCAAGGGTGTCATAGGGCATGTACTCTGCAACCAACAACCTCTCATCACCATCGCAACAATACCCTATCAAATTAGCCAGTCTCCGATGCCTCAACTTCCCTACTTCGCATGCCTCGTCCTGCAGCAAATCAACCCATCACAATAAACGAATATTAGACCAACAGGCTTCATAATATGACGAATATAATAAATGAGTACTGTACTTATATGTAAAAAAGGTTGGTGTTATGTATAATACCACAAACTGTTTAGGGTCTGGCCAGGCTAACTTGGGGAACTTCTTGACGGCGATCCACCGGCGGCTCTGGAGGCGGCCTTTATAAACAACGTTGGGCGCCTTTTCTCCACTTTCTGAGACTATAAAATCAGAGCTGAAGTTATTTGTGGCTGCTTTAAGGTCTGCTAACAACAACTCTGAAAATGGTGGAACCCCGGTAGCATCGGGTCCTGCTATCAATGGCGGGTTGCTTGGACCGCCTTTTAGGGCCTTTTCCTTTTCTGGGTGTGTCTCAGTGGGATGAAATTTCGATGTACAGCACCCCATAACTCTCTCCGATGTTCCAGAAGCGCACTCAGATCATTTCAGAGAGAGAAGGATATTGGGTAGTGACAGAAAGGGATCTTTGTTTGTTGAGCTCATTCATTCACTTAATATCTTGAAATCTTCCTGTAGTTGCATACAACAGTGATAAGAGTTTATGACAGTGGTGGTTGGGTTACAAACGTTTGCTGTACATTAAATTTTTGAACAGTTTTGGGAGACACCTTGGTTTCCCCTTCTTTTAATAGTGCTAGTTAGGCCTGATTTGGTTGCTACTCGAAGGAACGGGCTTAGGTTGGTGTTAATTCTGTCTTTGAAGATAGAGGATATATAATGGTTAATGATTGGAGAGCTTGAATGTGATTACGGGGAAGGGAATATGAGTAGCTGATTTTATATTTTATTTATTTATAAAATGGAAGTTGATTGGATTTGGAGGC
>NW_019237499.1:190397-197317 GCF_002742605.1 Olea europaea var. sylvestris | reverse complement strand
GTGTTTCGACTTACCCCAACGTACTTTGGCTGCAAATATTCTTTCACATACGAGACGTAGTGTTGGTTGTCAATTAATGTCAAAAGCAACTCAGCACCAGCAATAAGTTTCACCATTCCGGTTCAAGTTTTCTCCTCCAAATACAACTATGTGGATAGGGGTGCAGTGGAACCACCGGCGTCTGGACTGCCAAATTGTAATTGTGTTTGACAGCCTGGAATAAGTCCGTGTTTAGCCCCACATACTTTGTAATGACGGTTGAGATTGGTGGTACCAATTCCTCTTTGCCATGCCAATCTTTGTTGGAAGTATTTGCATACTGTTTTGGATTCTTTGACTCCATTGATGATTTTTCCTGTTGAAATCAATTTAAAGTGATCCCAACATTTTGCTTGTTTTTTCCCTTTCGCTTTCCCTTCGCATCAGGAATGTTTAATTCAGCCTCTTCTTCCTGATCGTGTTCCACTTCGAGAACGTCAACATCATCCAAATTAATTGGAGAATTTGGATTGCCGCTTACATGATGATAAAGATCCAAATTTGGAATATCTTCAGGTAGGGATACGTCATTTAGACCTTCAAATTAATTCTGAAATTGACTTTGCGGTGTCATAGGCGATTCGTTTCCTCCCACACCGAACAACTTTTCGACAAATGAGCGTGGATCCATTTGTTTAGTTGTAATAAGTAATAACTAGTAGAAGAATAATTGTATAAATGTAGTGAGAAATGAAAATTGGATGAAATTTCAATAAATATAGTGAGAACTAAGAAATGAGAATTGGATATTGTATAAATTGTATACAAAAATTGCACAACTGTCAACACAATACAAGAAAATTGAGAGAAAGATATTTGAGAGTTGAGAGTGAATTATAGAAAATTTTGTGACTAAATGCCACTATTTATAGAAGAAGAAAAGAAAAAAATATATATATAAGGACCAAAACGGTCACTGAAAAAATTCAGTGACCATTAACGGTCAAAAAAAAATTAGGGGACTGAAACGGTCACTGGCAAAAAGTCAGTGACCGTTGATAAAGTGACCGAAATGGTCACTTTTTAAATAATGTGACCATTTCGGTCACATTTAAAAACGAGCCCACGAGCTGGCTCGTGGCTCATTTATAACGAGCCACTCTCGGGCTCGCCTCAAGCAGCTCGTTTTTTGCTCGGCTCGTGCTTGGGCTCGTATTTTTACGAGTCCGAGCCGCCCACGAGCTCCGTTTTCGCCAGTCGAGCCGCTCGGCCCATTTGCCACCCCTATATATGGCTATCGTAATGTGCAAATTAAAAGTATACTAAGCACAAGTTGCTGTAGAGCTATTAAATTTGTCGATGTATGGCATATTTTGCCCGTGTGGAAGATGCCATTCACAAAAGATGTCAATCACCTCAAAAATACACTACACTAGGAGGTGGCACCTTATCTTGAAAGTACACTTTGGATGACTTTGCCCTATCGTCCAATCGCCTCAGAGAAAATATATAAAGGAATGGATTAAGTGGAATACGGTCCTAGTGTGGTCTCTTGCTTTTGCTTAGTGGCTACTACATGGCCTACCTCGCAAGTCAAGGCGTAAAAATAGTCCTCCAAGTCCAACTGTAACTATTTATATAATGAATGGATTTTGATATTGTAATTAGCCTATACTGTAGGAGCCAGTGAAACAAGGAATAAGAATGAGCAACTCGCATAGTAAGGAATAAGATTAAACATCTAGATGGACAAGACATCTCGTAAAGTGTGTATAAGGATAATCATCTCACCAGATGATACATATCGCTAAGTGAGAAATAAAAATATCATCTCGCTAGACAAGGCATCTTATGTTGCTAGGAATAAATTTTATGCGATCTAGACAAAAGGTAGCGTGACTGGAGATGTGACGTAGTAGTGACTAATTGCGAGGTAACCATAGCTTGTTGTGAGGGAGCAAACTTTATCTTTGAGGTGGCACTAGATGACTATGAATAGTCCCTCACATCCAAGCATGAATATTTATACAAGATATGGACTTTGGTTAATAGAAAGGCTAGGTTTCTGAGGTGAACAAGTCCCACTTTCTAGGGATCGGGCTCTTTGAAGGACGCAAATTCTTATTTTTACAGGGATGAGGTTCTCTTGCAAAGGCAAAGTCTCATTTTACATGGATGAGGCTCTTTTGGAAAGGAAATAGACTTCGTTCATTTTAAAGTTTGAAATCAAGAATCTGAGATGAAGAGCTCATGCGTGAGGTGATGCCTCATTGCACATCTTTGAAAATACCACAATGATGTGATGTGTTCTAATCATTTGAAAGTTTGCGTGTTTTCAATATACAAAAACTAGGGCATCACATAGCCCCAAGGCATATGCAGACGTATATCAATAAATGATAATCATGACATAAGGTTGTTCGTGTTTTGAGGTTATACACCCCACGCGCACGTGAGATACATGGATATATCTATGAAGGCCATTTGAATTTCAAACTAGCACTTCTTCCTTCTAGGGTTAAGATTCATAGATGGATGAAATGACCCAAATCAATTTATCTTTAGATCCAAAGGTGCTGGTCGAGACACCTTGCCTATAAAAAGAGGAAACCTCTATTACCAAAATTCTATCTGCTTTCAAAACATTCGAAGCTTCTAAGAATAAAAATGTACAGGGATGAGGATCTCTTGCAAAGTCAAAGTCTCATTTTACATCGATGAGGCTCTTTTGGAAAGGTAATAGACTTCGTTCATTTTAAAGTTTGAAATCAAGAATATGAGATGAAGAGCTCATGTGTGAGGTGATGCCTCATTGCACATCTTTGAAAATACCACAATGATGTGATGTGTTCTAATCATTTGAAAGTTTGCGTGTTTTCAATATACAAAAACTAGGGCATCACATAGCCCCAAGGCATATGCATATGCATACGTATATCAATAAATGATAATCATGACATAAGGTTGTTCGTGTTTTGAGGTGATATACCCCATGCGCACGTGAGATACATGGATATATCTATAAAGGTATCTATAAAGGCCATTTGAATTCAAACTAGCACTTCTTCCTTCTAGGGCTAAGATTCATAGATGGATGAAATGACCCAAATCAATTTATCTTTAGATCCAAGGGTGCTGGTCGAGACACCTTGCCTATAAAAAGAGGAAGCCTCTATTACCAAAATTCTATCTACTTTCAAAACATTCGAAGCTTCTAAGAATAAAAATGTAAAGGATTTTCAATAAGAGACAAGCAATCCCTGTAACGCCTCAACCCACATGGTTCGAAGCATCATTAGTTTAACTGTATTTTAGCCATAAACTTAATAATTAACTATATTTTTAGCAAAAAGTATAAAGATTTAATTTATGAATTTATTTCAGTATTATATATTTATATTTATCTTCTTCTTCTTCTTTTTCTTTTTTTTTTTTACAACACAATTTAATACTAAAAGAAAAAATTTCCAAAAATGTATTTAGAATGATTTCCATGCATGTATTTATTGTTGATGTGAACATTAAAGGCGGGAAATAAAAACAAATATTGTTGTCCTGCATTATAGCTCAAGCGACAATTGTCAAAATAAATTCTTTTGCATAGCTATCGACTTTAAAACTTCATGAACTTTAATGTAAGGTAAGAAACTCCTTATTCTATGAGATATCCAAAAAAAAAGACTTCCGTCGGCAACATATGAGTTATTAAAATATTTTTTTCAAAACCTCGTAGCAACTCCATTGGAAGGTAAACCAGTGCAATTCACTTAAAATGACATATAAAATTTCATAGATATCGGAATAACGTGATTGGCTTTATTCAATAGCTAATCCATAAGACTATCAAACTCTATGGTTTCATCCGAAAATTTCAAGTAGCAATTGAGTTATGAATTTCTGAAACCAAGTGTAGAAGCTGAAAATAGTAACACTATCCAATGCAGTTTACTTTTAAGTGAATATAAAATTATACCGACAACGGATTGACATGATTCCAAGTTTATTCAGTAGCTAACCTATTAGGCTATCAAACATCAATGGTATTGTCTAAAATTTTCAAGTAACAATTGAATTACGAATTTTTAAAATCAAGGCAGAAGTTGAAGTTTTAATGAAACAGCAACATTAAATTGCTAACACTTTTTTTTGTAAACGGTTTTTCGTAAGTTGATTTCTAGTACACAATCTACTTTTAAACATTACTTATTCATAAAGAAATGTTCGTAGAATAGTTCCAGATAAGATATTTGTAGAAATATATTTAAAAGAAAACGTAAACATTTCATAATCCAATTAAAGACATTAAATCATTTGCTTCTCCAATCTCCATGGCATATTGCATCTCCATCTAACATCATCCACGCCCCCAAACAAATCAAGTCAACATGTAGAAGGGAATTAATTCATGAGTTTGAAACTCAATAGATATACTCGGTGCATTTCATTAACAAATTAGATAATTCGAACGATAGATTCTACCGCCGCACGTAGATAGATTTTCAACAAAATCCAATTTCTATAGCATATCAAAACACATAGAGTCGGAGAATGAACATTCAAACTACAATAGTACTGAAGCACCGTACTCGAAGGTACCACTTTATTCAAACTTTTAACAAAAAATCATAACTTGAAAACAAGATAACACTTGTACCTCAACCTACCTTAAATTTTCTTGGATATAAAGAAAAAAAAATGTAAAAAGCCCTTCTTCCTCACACCCTTGCTTTTCCTTAAGCTTAACTTGATATGAAATATATTTTTGAGAAAAAATAATAGTAAATTTAGATTTGAGGAAAGGTGTAGTGAAAAGGTGACCTTCATTTTTTTGTAACCTTCTTTTTTAATGAAAAACTAAATGGGAGAGTTGTATTATCATTAAATTTGTTAAATTAGGTCTTCAACTAAGAATTTAAAGAGTTTTAAAGCCATAATTCATATAAAAAATTTTATCAAAACATTAACATAATGAAAATAAAGGAAAATGAACAATTCATATGTTTTGTAACCTATATTTATCAATGCACAATAATAAAATAATTATTTCATCTAATTAACTTGATATAATTGTTCTTAATGTGCAAAATGATAAGTTTTTAACTAAAAAATAATTTTGTAAAAATATTTTATAAAAACATCTACTTGGTGATACGAACCTGGGTTGCTTATATAAATTATCATGTAGATGACCATTGTGGTAACCCATTTATTCTTTAAAACTTTGTAATTAAATATACTTAACATAATCTCTTAAATTGTTGTCTTTTAATTAACTTATGGCTTTGCTTTCATAATCTTAAATGGATTGAGCTTCCATAACTCATTTCTTAAATGGGTTATGCTTGTGGTGCTAGATTATCATAAAATAATAGTTTAATTTCATTTTATTTCTCGGACTTCTACAATCCCATTGAACTTAAATCTACATTCTATGTTTCAGCAAGAAAACCTTTTTAAGATACTTTCTTGAACTCTACTATCTTTCTTTATGTTTTTCATTTCTTCTTTTTAAAAGTATCCACTAAAAATGGCACAAAACTCTGCCAAGGCATCTGGTTAACGAGCAAACGAACAAAAGTACCTTGGGGTTGGGAAAAAAACTAGGATAGATACACCAAATGTCTTTTCTAAGGCTAAGGTGGCCGAGGCAATTAAGTCTTGTGAGCATATCCAGCAATTTTTAGATGAATTGGTTAATAATTTGTGCTAATGTGGGGCTTCGATTATGGCCTTGATCATAGACCAAGCGAAGGTATTCTATATTAGAAAGTCTTTTAGGATTCTACACTCTATGGAGGTATTGGAATTGAGAACCCATGAAAGGGCCTAATATCTAAAGTCGAGAAGTGAGGAGATCAACAACTAGATCCTCCAAGTTGGCATACGTGTGCCTATCCACTCCTTATTACTTACTATCAGGTACTGGGATCACATGGCTAAGTCCCCACTCACCAAATGAATGAAGTTAAATTGTTGGTCCTAGTTCCTATGGCGTAAGGTCACCCAGGGTGGGAATATGTTTTTTCACGTTTTCCAAACAACTACCAGTCTCCATTAATCGCGAAGAAATGGTATAAACTTACCCCTTAGGGCTCTCATACCAATTTGGTAATTGGCCTTCACAGGTTCATTAGGCACTAGAAAAAAGGATGATTCAGGATTCTAGAAAAGTAGTAAAGTGTTGAAGAAGAAGCCTTGCCAACTCTAACTTCCTAAGGAAATACTCCGTCGATAGTGAGTTTTGCTTGTCGAAGTACCGATGTAGGTAGTTTGGATCTTGAATATTTTATTTTTCATTTATTTTTATTTTGTAAACAGCATCTTCAGGTGTAAAATATCCACTTCTAAGTGGGATATCCTCCGTATTATCTACCAACTCTCCATAGAATTGAAGTGCTACTCTAAAGTGATAGACAAAAACATAACTCTTCATCAAAAATTCCTAACTACCAACAAATGTTCGTCGCCTTATCAATTCTTCAATCTGTATATGAATGACTGCTGGTGCCAGCTGACAGTGCATTGTGTAAAATATCTAATATTCTCCCTCAAGATGGCCGATGAATGTCAAGGACCGCCATCTTCAAAAGTAAAGAAAATAAAGAGGCTGCAGGTAATGCTTTTGTGAAGACATCAGCTAGTTGGTGATTAGTACGGACTGGAAGAAGTTTGAGAAATCCATCTGTAACTTTATCCCGCACAAAATGACAATCTATTTCAATGTGTTTCGTCCGCTCATGAAATGTAGGATTGGTGGCAATGTATATTGCAGCTTGATTATTGTAAAAAAGAGCCGCCGGTCCAGGATGTGGAATATGAAAATCAGTCTACAATTGATGAAGCCAAATGAGCTCACTGGCTATTGAGGCAAGTGCACGGTATTCAGCCTCTACAGATGAACGTAAAATGGTTGTCTGTTTCTTAGCTATCCAAGAGATCAT
>NW_019237499.1:182512-185365 GCF_002742605.1 Olea europaea var. sylvestris | reverse complement strand
AGGTTTTAAGAGTAGGACTGAGTTACCAAAGGGAACGGGAGAGAGTGCTAGCAAAATCATACCCAAAATGAATTCACAACAATAAAAAAGCAGAGATATTAAGTATTTTAAGTGCTTGGGATCAGGACACATCGCTTCTTAGTGTCCGAACAAAAGAGCGATGGTGTTGAGGGACAATAGAGAGGTGGTAAGCGTGAGTACAAATGAATATGATGACATGCCAGAGTTAGAGGAAATTAACGATAGGAGAAAGTGGAATATGCTGTAGAAGAGTTGTTGGTCACGAGATGAGCCCTTAACGCTCAAATCAAGGCGGATGACTTAGAGCAACAACGGGAGAATATATTCCACACTCGATGTCATGTTAATGATAAGGTGTGTAGTTTAATCATCGATGGTAGGAGTTGTACAAATATGGTTAGCACAACTTTGGTGGAGAAATTGGGATTAACTCTATTAAAACACCCTAGACCTTATAGACTTCAGTAGTTGAATGATTGTGGATAAATCAAGGTAAATAGGAGTGTTTTGATAAATTTCTCAATTGAGAGTTATCGTGATGAAGTGGTATGTGATGTGGTACCTATGCATGTGGGACATCTGCTGTTGGGACGACCATGGTAATACGACAAAAAGGTTGTTCACGATGGGTACAAGAATCGATACAACTTTGTCAATGATGGGAGGTTCATTACCATTGCGCTATTAACATCGGCACAAGTGTATGAAGACCAAATTAAATTGAAAATTGAAGAAGAGAGCTAGAGAAAAAGAGAGAAAACAATGAAACAATGAGTAAGAGAGAAAATAGTGAGGGGGCGAGTCGAGAGATAAAGAGAATGGAGCCCTAAGGGCGAAAAGAAAAAAGTCTTTTGAGAGGAAAGAAATGGGCATAACTTTTAGCTAGGGTGTCAGATTTTCGTCCATGAGTACAATTCAGAATCATCACAAAATTTTGCACACGGAGGAGGAGGTTTTCAAAAAATAACTATGCAACCGCATAGGCTGTTACCGAAACAAAACTGAGGCTGACTATTTGTTCTACGCGACTGCATTGATTTATACTATGCGAAGCATAATACAAATTTCTGGACGCATTTTCAATTTTTGGTAACTTATCTAGTTTCCATAAAATTTGATTCTAATTATTATTTTTTCGGTATTTGAAGCATAATTTCCATCCAAGACAATATTTTTAAGGTTGGTATAAATACTTTCTCATATTGATTGTAAGAACAACTTTTGACATTTATTGATAATTAATTTGAGAGGCAATTCTTGCTTTCCAATCTTTGTTCTTCTTAGAACAATTTTCGAACTTATCAAGGTGCTTCCTTGTGTCGTTCAAAATTCGGATGTGAGTCTTTGGTTGCGTGACCAAGAAGTCCTTCGTAGTACTATTATTGTGGGGTTGCTTGGTTCATTATCTTGGGATTCAAATCCATAAATCGGGATTAAATTCTTGGCTTTCCTGGGGTTCAACAATCTTTTGTGGGTTCGTTGTGATCGTGCTAACCGAGTTCGCATCAGTAGGGTTCTGCTCTATCCCTTTCTCAGTTATAGTAAAGACCTCAGCCTTACTCTTGTTATTCTCATCGTGCCTTTCATTCTTTCTTAGAGCAATCTCCATGCAAAGCCATATGTCTTGACTTACTACACTGGAAACACACATTCTTTTCCATCAAGCATTTTCATTTGTACAGTTAGTTATGCTTAAGACAGGGTGAAATGGGATTATCCTTGCCTTTCCAAGCATTAGCTCTAGCGTTTGCCTTTTGCTTTGCCACTTTCCCTTTCCCATATCCTAGTTGTTCCATTTTCCTTTCCCACACCAATTTTTATTTTGCTAACTGATTTGACTTTGATGGTCAACACATGTCTTCAGCCTATGCCTCTGTTTATTAGTCCTTTGATACCAAATAACATGAGCTCGTTCCAACATGTTTCTATAAGTAGTGAAATGGTGAGAAATGAGAATAATGCTAATGTCCTAATGAAACCCTTGCTCAAACTCCTTTATTTTCTGAACTTCGGTGTCCACCAAATGTAGATCATTCCTAGTCAATTGATCAAACTTTCTCTCATTGTTTGCCAGAGACGTAATTTCTTACTTAAAGCTGCACAAACTCCATCTCTTTGACGTCTCTTAAAGCCTATGAGAAAAGCTTCTCAACAACCTCTTCCTTGAACTGCTTCCAAGTCGAAGCCTATTGTTTAGCATCGGTTTTAGTTCCGGAATTGGACTCCCACTATTGAATTGCTACTCCTGTGAGTATAAACTTTGTACATTGAATTGGTGTGCACCCATAGAGCATATAAACCTGAAGATCCATTCCAACTTCTGCAGCTACTCCTCAACAACTAACGGGTCGCACTCACTATTGAAAGAAGGCTTGTACCTTCTGAAGCTCTATAGCAGTGAAGCTTGTGTCGATACAACTATGGGGTTTGCTTGCTATGCTTGACATGACTAAGCTTTCCAATCTCTTGCATCGCTTGCAGCAATTCCCCTATAAATTTAACATTCTTTTGCTGCGCCAAAAAAAATATGCTTGCACCAACTCCGAATCAATTTAAAATAAGACAAATACGCTCCCGGGGCATAACCTTGTGGTGCAAAGGACAGGAGTGAAGTTATCTCATGCCTTGCTGGCAACCGCAGTGTGGAGATTCGATTCCTGAGATATGGAATTGGACTCCTTGTAGGCGCAGTATACAGGCAGCTCTTGTTCCCTGGCCTGTTGGGGCACATCCCGCGATTTACCTCCCTCACAAAACTCTAAGGACGAGACGGTGAGGGCCCTCAAGGTTAGGGTTCAACCTTTTTTTTTTTTTTTTAAATAAGACAAATGT
>NW_019237499.1:165083-174877 GCF_002742605.1 Olea europaea var. sylvestris | reverse complement strand
CCTTTTTTAAATGGTCAAACCCAGCCAAAGCAAGAAAATAAATTCAAGGACCTTACATTTGATGCCATATGCAGTAAAAAAAATGAATAATGATATTTATAGTCGCTCATTACGACAGTCGCCCTATTTCGTATACACATAGCAATTGGTAATTTGATGCATGAGTCAATAAAAAACTACTACATTAAGATATCAAATAATCACTTGCTATGTGTATGTCACGTACGATCACTGTCGTAATGAGCGATTATGAATAGCATTACTAAAAAAATAACCTATTGAAGTTGAAGCATTGAAGAGAGATTCATTGGGCTCTAACAACGAAGAGTTACCTGATGTTGTCACTGAGAATGCTGCCTCCTGAAGTTTCCATTGGTGCCACTGCCTTTAATAAGTACTGGACATAGGGTGGTTTGGAGTCTGGGCAGGCCAGAATGTCTCGACAGGTCAGACCCGATTAAGGCCATATGCCTGCACTGAACTTTGGGCCAACCCCATTTAGAAATATAAGTGAGCAGCCATTAATAATAATAATAATAATTGGCCCAATCTTATAAGAACCACAAAGGAGACCCAAACCTGAAAGTGAAACCCCATGTGGGGAACGTGAATTGACAATATAAATTAGAAACCCAATTTCTATAAAATCTAGTCATTTTTCTCGAACACTTTTTTTGTCGGTTTTCTAGTGGATTGTGATTCGTCTTGCAAGATAACTTTTTATTACAAATTGATTGAAAAGATCTTCCTGTAATTTTGAAGCAAGTGATTTTTTGTAATTTCATCTATATGATATGAATCTACGGGTTTGGATTATTATGTGAGAGAAACTATTAAAGGGTTTTGATGGTGTGGTTCAGAGTTTTGCTTCTTTATGATTAATTACATTTTACTGTAAAGAATTATTTTCCTATGGAATATAACTTTTTCAATTGGTTTTAGATTATTTTGCTTCTTTAATAAGAATCTGATATGATGTGAATTAGTTCTTCATATGTGGGCAGTGGGTTTGGAGTGTTTTGATTATTTTGTTTCTTTGCTTCTTTTTTGCCTCATCCCACTTTGTTATTAGATGTTCTTCTTTCTTGGCATCTAGTGTTTCTTTGGTTGTGAAATTGAAAATGGTACGGCACATATTAAATTAACTCTTGTTTATTTCATAATGAAAATAGTATGGAAAGATTTTATAGGAGAAAATTTCTTGAGGATATTGATAATGTTGATGTGGAGATGTTAAATGGAAACAATTTTGATGTTGCACTATCTTCCACCGATTTTGATAATGAAGTGATTGTACACAGTTATCAAAGTATGAAAACTCGTAAAGAACAATTATAAAGTATTCCACTTTTAGTATAATATTTGGGTTATAATGTTGTTATTTTTTTTACCTTTATTATATTGCCCACATTGAAAAAATTTCTGAGTCCACTCTTGTGTCTCGGGCCCACGAAGTTGATCTTGCAGCACAAGATTTACTGAAAGGTCTGTAGAGATGTACAATAGGAGGTGTAATTAGTTCTTTATCCTTTCATTTAATTTCTTTTTATTTTATTTGAATACGATAGTAAAATCATCTTTTATTGGAAAATGGATAAAATGACATTTTGCACAATAAAATGTGGAAATAGGGATAACAATGTCAAAAAAAAAACGAAAGGTAAGAACATTTTGTACAATAAGATTGAAAGGTAAAAGACGTTTTGTCTCATTTACCCTAATCATATTCATTCTCAATTTCTTGACTTACAAAAGAATGTCATTGAATGATTCCGAACAATCCCATCCAATTCAAAGTACACTAGTCTCAAACAGTAATAGTACTGTACAAGAATTTGGATAAACTAACTAGTCTCAAACGGTAAATCCTGTACAAGAATTTGGATAAACTAACTCTTAACTTACGCATGACCTTATTTCTAGGCACTTTGATGACATGTATCGCTCAGAGCTTATTAAAAGCCCTTGCTTGCACCGGAGCAAGTAAATATAATGCAAAAATTGAAGGATTGCCTCGCCTGTGGTGCAGAACTGAAAATTTTTCTCTTGCTTGATTGTAGCTATCATGAATCAATATCGGGGAAATTTTTTCCTAGCAATTTGGCTATAGTAATCCATCGACCATCGACCTTCCACCATCCTTGTTTACAACCTTTTTTAGACTAAAATATTAGGCTAAATTGCCAGTATATGGATCTAAAGCGTCCTGCAAAGCTTGTAAAACCGTTTACAGCACATAGCTCAAATTTGCATAACAATGGGCAAATAACCATCAACCACCATTCCCAGGGATAGGAAGAGTCACATGAGACCTGCTAATTAGGTTAGATTCAACACCAATGAGAGGGATCTTTAGGAACAAAGTTCGAAGAAACAAGAGGAATGAGCTACCTTTGCCCCAACATCCCATTTACCAGTCTTCTGCTCCTGAGAAAATCAGCAACTTTAGCATCTTATAACAATGTTCCATCTTCCACGACAGTAACCTCTTTTTGATGAGTAGCATCAATGACAAATAGATCTCATCCCTCATTGGATGATAGAAACTGATTGCCACACCACAAATACATGATGTTGATGGACAAGTTTAACATGGAGAGAGAAATTCTCGAACCCCAAATCTCATACCTCTGTAGCTTTTACTAGTATTGCAAACAGGAAATAGTTATTAAAAGTGGCCAGCGAACAAACATTGTGCAGATTCCATCCAGAGAGAGGCAACACTATGAAACTTGTTCATGCTCTCGAGCAAGACGGTCCTCTTCAGTGCGCTGTAACAGTTCCTCATAGACTTTCAAAGAGTCAGCTGCATACTTCTCCATGGCCCTGAAAACATGTTGCAGACTTGCCTGAAGACTAACACTTTTGCTGGTCTCACTCTGATACACAACACGTCCAGTTAATGGCTTACCACTGTCATCCCCAGAGATTAGAACCGTTCTTTTGTCTAATGCCTGAATTTCCTTTTGTATCTTTTGGTCTTCCCTCTCCAGGCCCTTAACTTTTCTCTCGTCCTTGTTTACTAGCATCCTTTGTCTCATTTCCAATTTATCCCGATCCCAGAGCTGAAGCACATTTGTGGCAAAATCTCGCATTGAATCAACTACTTCTTTCTCAGAAATTCCCTCCAGTGATTGAGACCACTGGTAACATATTACGAACACGGGGGGAGCACCGATCCTACCAGGAGAAAAGGGAACTATTCCATCTGGTGTTTCTTCGGGAACATTATGGATGCATTTCGTAAGCCAGCTATTCAATGCTCGAATGTAACTCTTTTGGGTACCAATCCAATAAGAGAATCTTAGAGTCCAATTAATAAGATCATGTTCAAGCAGTCGAGTGGCTTCCAAATGAGCGTCACTGAAGTGTTTGCGTAAGGCAATGGCATCTAACCTTTTGGCTTCTCCAATTGCTCGACATTGATTATGATGGCACACAAGCATGGATTTCCACATCTTGGTTAACCTGGAGAAGGAAGGCAAGAAGAAATTAATAGACAGACAGAAAATAATAATAGACACTAACTAATCTCACTGCATGCCACATACATGAGAGGAAGATATAGTAAATTGATTCGTATGGCACCTAGTTCAGATTTCCTGTGTCTTTTAATCATATTGATCTCAATGCTTAATGTTGGTTAATTTGCTCTTGGTAATCAGTCATTTATGCTATACTCATTTTGTTAGGCAGCTCAGCGAAACAGGACAAGTTAACTAAGCTTTTAGTCTTCAAAAACCTAAAATATAGAGGGTTATCCCACAAGTAAATGAAACCCAATAATTTTTTGGCGAATATACAATGATTCCTCATCTTTTTCTCTAACCGTCCTATTTCCATCTGAAATATAGTATACCTTTGTTACATGAACCTTTCCATTACAGCTCAAGTAATGATCAAGACTAAATAGCAGGAAATGTAGATGGCATATCAATCATTCATTTTACACAGAAGGCTATTGATTTTTTTTACGAATGCAACACTTGGACTTGTACTTATCTCCATCGCCTATAGCCAAGTCCACCTAACATGGTTAAATGCCAAAATACAACTAACTGAGCCATGTTTTCAACAAAATTGGGTTAGGTACATAAATACCCACCACAAATTCCTCTGGTTTCTCTACCATAAACCTTATCAAAAACCATTCCACCTAAAGCTTGTAAACCAGAAAAGGTTTAAACTTCCAGGTAACATGCCTTCTGATCCAGCAGCCACACATAAAATCCATCTCTAACACACTGTCTGAAGCCCTATAGTCATATTTTACCTGATGCAATATGGAACCGTTATGGATCTTTGGAGAGTCATACCTCAAAAACTATTTGTTAGAATTGGAGAGCACAAATCTAAATAAACTACACACCGATATTCCACACTTTCGAAGTGGGACCCAAATCACATACCTTGAATTGGGAACCATGAAAAATCATTACGCTCTGCAATCCCAGCCGACGATGGACTCACTTAGCACTAGTCCAAAACGAGTCCCAAATGAACATTGCTATGCTGGCATCATCATCCATGCTATTCGATTGCAATCGGGAGACTTGGTGCTTGCTCTAATATTATTATTATAAATTTTGGAAGTCTTACCTCAAAACTAGCTATTGAAATTGGAGAGTTCAAGAATTTATACACACACATCGAAATCCCATAATTTCGAAATGGGATCCAAGTCTCATACCTTACAATAGAAACCATGACAAATAACCAAGCTTCATGATCCCATGCTCACATCGGATTGGCTTTGTACTAACCCATGACTAGTTCCGCACGAACAATGCTATACAAGCGTAACCGTAACCATTCGTGCAGCTCAATTGCCATCGAAAGACATGGTGTCTGCTTTAATACCATTGTTATATATCTTTATAGAGTCATATCTCAAAAGCTAGCTATTAAAATGAGATAACCCAAATCTATATAACCTCACATCGAAATCCCATATTTTCAATTTGAGATCCAATTCTCATACCTTACAATGGAAACCAGGACAGCAACCTTCAGGTTTACCGTGCATCTAGCTCACAGGAAAGCAAGACAAGCCACATTCTTCTAAATTCAAGTTTCAGATATTCGTTTATGAGAGGAAGCTGGAGATTGCTGTTCCCTTGCTTCTTCATTTCCTAGACTATATAATCTTTCCATGCTTAAAAATATACCAGTAAACTTTGTTAGTTTGCTCAGAAAATGGAATACTGGATAGGAAATTTCCAGTTCAGCAGCAACTCATATAGCAAAAGATTTCAGATTTATCCACAGCAAATTATCCTAAAGATAATTTACTTGAAACCTTCTCGAGCAGACAAAAGGTTGTGGATTTTGGTATCCATTTCTTGCAAGTCATTCTTCCAGGCTCTTGTTGATTGCCAAACTACCCTCCTCCCCGGCAATGCCTCATTCAAATTCGTTTGGAAATCTAGTGTCCCTCATAAAATATGGTGTTTCCATGACTTGCCTTAACACAAGGAAATGTACTTCTTTGCAGATGACCCTCAACAATCTTACTTCAGAAGTGAAGACCAACATTATCAGCACCAATAATGTGTGCTTCACACCTAGAAAGACTTTCTAGAAAGGGAGATTAGCAGGGTGAAACAGTCTTATACATAAAACATGGACATAGATGATAATCAGCAAAAGGTTCACTAGAGAGCAGATCCTACGGATGCCAACATATCACTTGTAAATATCTGAATCAATCAAGTACGTAAAAATGCGAGAAAAATAAATAAATAGTGTGATATGAACAGAAAGCAGTATGCAGAGACACCAAGTTTAAACTTGGGAGAGCAGCATAACACAGAATAAGCAGTCTGCAGAAAGGTCATAAGATCAAGGTACCCTTGAATGAGTTCATTTAGCTGCGGCCATAACTCATCGTCCCTCAAACTGTTTATCTTCACTGAGAATTTATCGACAACTTGAATCGCAATTCTAATTTTTGAGGATAGGCTTCTAACTAAAGCTCTGGTTGCCTCAATTTTTTGAGCTTCAGCACCCCTTTCATCTAAACGCTTCAGTTTATGTGACTTCGTATTATGGAGGACCCTCATTTTCTCCTCAACCTGCAAAAGCACGAGTATAGATGAGATTAAGCAGTTGCACCTCAACTAGTTAAACTTTTAGGTCAGTGATCTAAATGTGAAAAACATATTTTAACTCTATTGTGCATGTGACATACATAGGACATAAGAAAGTTTGAGTCTCATCAGAGAACTAAGCTCAATGGATCAGTAAAACAAGTTAACGGGTTCAAAATTCACTATTCTACAAAAGTTCTACCAGATTAATCTGATTAGATGTCGTTAGCTATAAAACATCGAATTTGCCTCCATGGAATCTGGAGGTCCATGAGAATAATTAACAAGCTTCAAAAAGTGGGAGATATGACATGCAACCCAAACCACTTGCAAAAGAAGTTAATGAATGACAAAGAACGGATGAAGGAATAATGGTATCTGAGCAAATAGATCTATACTACAAAGTTATTTCAAAGAACTGCAAATATATTGTCTACACTTGACTTTATCTCCAACATCAAGTTGAATCTCCAAGTACATACCAATTTCTAGATAGATACAAACCAATGCAAGATTAGAATGCTTCGGTGTCACAAATTTTAACTCCTTACTTTCATCGATCACCTGAAATATAATGAGATGCACAAAAAAGTGGAATGCTTTAATAAAAGAATTTCAAACCACTTTGAGGGTCATCAATATCATCTATCTGAAAATATCGATAAGGAATAAATGGTAACTAACAAATTGAATCCTCAAATAATGTTCTGAAAAATGGTGCCAACAGGAGGACCACATACTATATAGTTGGTACATGATTAATGTAGCAACTAAAATTGTTCAGAAAAGATTAATATTGCAAAAATGCAAATAAGAGAACACTGGGTCAATGACAGGAATTAACAATGTACCTTCACTTCTTCATACAGTTTCTTCTCCCAAAGGTACAGCTTATGCAAAGTAGATGAAATGTTTCTGGAGCCCAAACCCACAATTTGATCAACATCTAAATTAGGATCAGCATTTTCATCCTGTGAGCTTCTGGAATTTATGGTTTGTGACGCTACCCCTGGCAACTGCAATATCTTGGAAGAAACTGCCCCAAAAGTACCTATAAATTTAAACATAAAAGAGAAATAGAAATGACTGCAAATTTCAACTGATCAAGCATAATCAAACTTAACTTTCCACCACAAAGCTATAAGAACCCAAGGCCTCCATGTAATAAATGTATTTATTATTTAATTCTTTGCACACAAGCACTCAAATAAAATTTCATTCTGAAGATAATACAACTAAGACATTCAAAATCAAAGTGTACATCATTACAGAGGAAAAGAATCGAATCTTTACCATGACGGCCATCATGCTTGTGTTTATAGGGAAGCTTTCCGACCTCAAGCAACTTAGAAAGCTCAATTCCAGACTCTGAAGCTCGTTCAAATTGAACCTGAATTTCTTTCACAACCTCAGAATCAACCTTGAAACCACCCCGGGCCTTCAATCCAGCCACATTTCCCCGATTGTTCAACCTGTCCTCATCTTCAACCACCTTCTTATCCACCATATGAACTTCATGCTCAACTGGATCACTGTCCGTTCCGACGCTTTCCTTCGCCCTATACCGAGACTTGTCATCATACTGCACCCTTTCATCCTCCACCTCGTTGGCCGCTCCAGCTGTTCCTGCCTTCGAATAACTACTTCCACTATCCGCAAACATTTGATTTCCGTGAACTTCCTTCACGTCTTCATCATCCTCATCTTCCAAATCAGGTATCTCCTCTTCCTCTCTCACTTCCCTTGAGTCCCAGCTCGGAGTGTAAGGCCGATTATGCATCTCAAAGGACTCAAACGGGTTAAAAAAATCCCAGGACGAACTCTTTGGTGGCGATGGAGGAGGTGGAGGCGCTTTTGAACTGGACGCAGCAACTGTCCCATCAGACGAAGATGAAAAGCCGCTGTAATGCGCAGGTGGCAACGAAGAACCGAATATCCCACCTCCAGCATCCATTTTCGGATAATTGCCGTAATTATCAATATTATTATTATTATTATTATTATTATTATAATAAGGATACGAAGGTGGGTTCTGAATATTATTTGCATAAGGATGAGGATACGAAGAGGAAGTAGAAGATTCACCTATATGTATAGTTTCTGGGATCATCGGCCGTTGCTCATACACAACAGACGGCGTCGTTTGCTTCTTCATATAATTTATATTCGTAAACCTTCCGCCCGGCGGAAGAGTTTCGTAATCCGGCATGTAACCAATGGGACCACCGTACGGAGGAACCGGGGTCGGCGCATCATAATGATGTAACGATTCCGTACCGGAATCCTCTTCATCTTCGGAGTCGGAGTGAAAGTGAAGATGCGAACCGGAGTCGGAGTGAGAGCGAAGGTGGTGAATCTTTTCCGGTGGTGAACCAGAAGGTTCAGATGGTTCACCCTTCCGTTGAGCCGGAAGGTTAAGAACCGGCGAAGACGGTCCCGGAATGGAAGCGTCTATATTATGATTAAAAAATCGATCGAGTGAAACGCCAACGGCCTTCAGCGAGTGAAGATAAGCAGCGTGGGCTTCAGCCAAGGCGTAGCGTTTGTGTATGGCTTCATCTAGGAAAGTGCACCGCTCCCGGCAAAAAGCAACCACCGGCAAGTCATCAAGCTTTGAGCTGGCACAACCCATCAAATTTAATTCACAGTAAAAATATAAAAATAAAAATAAAAACACTGAAACTAGATCAAGAAAGAAAGCATAATTCAAAATTGGGGTGAAAATATTTAGGGTTGGAGTAAAACGATTATGAGATTGGGAGAAGAAAAGGAAATGAAGATGGAATATTTTTGTGTGCCAGACGGGAGTTTTGTCTTTGCCGTCGTGTTGTATGCGTTGCAGAAAAGAAAAGAGAGAGAGAGTGGAGGGAAAGAGAGAGCTTAGTCACTTTTTTTTTTAACGTATGTATATGTATCTCAACATTTGAGTGTACTTTTGTTTTAGGAAAAATTGCACCATTAGTTGTCAACTTATTGTTCCATAGCAAGTTGATTTTTAACTTTTAAAAGAGCAAATTTCAGTATGTTTTATACTACTTTCAAATTGTGGATCCAACAAAATATTTAAATAATAAATAAGCAATAATTGTGAATCCTATGAAATATTTCAATAAAAAATATGTATGACTAGCTTATAAATTAAAATACAATTTAAATTGTGCCAAATATGCACTCAAAACTTTTTTAAATTGCATACTAATACAAACCACCGAAAATCTTAATTAAATCGTCATATAAAACTCATAAAAACATGAATTGCAATAATGTTTTAGATATCATATTTTAACTAACACACTACTGCTAACAAAGAGTTGAGTGATCATCTACTATAAGTCAGTCTTAAAAAATTTCTCCATGTCAAGATGTTGACTCCAAACTCAAAGTTGTTGATGTTGATTCTAGTAGACTATATGATTATATGATGTAGAATTTATTGTGGGATAAGTACGCTAAGTCATAAATGTTGGCAACTCAAGTTTTAAAGCAAATTTTAGATTTTGAAAATTAGATTATACATATGCCACGTGATAGTTTAACATAGATTTGTAGAGTTATTGTGATTGTGATTGATGACTAATATAGATTCTGTGTAAACTTGCTATATATTTTGATCTTGATGATTAACTTGTTAATTATGTAATAGATTATGGGTCAGTGATGCAATTTATTTTTCCCTTCGTTTTACCAAATGTCAGTGGTTTGGGT
>NW_019237499.1:147241-164297 GCF_002742605.1 Olea europaea var. sylvestris | reverse complement strand
ACCCCCCCCCCCCTTTCTATTGCAAACATAGCATCCAGATGGACTATAATAATTTCTGAATGTAACATTAACTTGTCACCCAAATTTAAATTTCATATTTATATGAATTGAAAGATTTCTATATTTCTCTACTTCTAATACTGAAATCTTAAAAGTACTTAAAGTTTTATCATATCCATTACACAGCTTCTCATTTTTCTTTGAAATATCTTACTAAGCTGATATTAAAGTATAATAGGTTTGTTTCTATTTATTTTGAGGCATCTTACCAAAGTTAAATCTAAAGCTTGAAAAAGTTGGCTTCTCATTTTATTCTGAGGCATTGCTTGAAGCGAAATCTAAAGCTTAAAATGTTGGCTTCTTATTCATTCCAAGGGGATTTTGCTTCTCAAGCTTAAAAGGGTTGTCTTCTTGTTCCATCAGAGATATTTTGCCTAAGCAAAACTTGAAGTTTAAAAAGTTGACAACTTATTTATTTTGAGACATTTTTGTTGAAGCAAATCTGAAGCGTAATATCAAATATTTCATCATTCTAAAGCTATTGATCGAAGATGTGCCACATTTGGTGATCAATATTCTCCTAAATCTAAGCCTCATATTTTTTTGATCGTTAATATGAATATATAAATTGATCATAAGACGAGTACAACTATTTCAGGCATGCCCGAGTAACGAATATCAAAAGATGTATCAACGTCTACAAACTAAAGACCAATCGTTAGAGTTTCGAACTAAATCGAAACATAATGATACAATGTAAACATTATCTTGTACACGTGTGTTTTAATCCTTTGAACAATGCTATCCACATGCGGTCGTCGATGCTCAAAGATTTTCCTGTTCCTAGCTGTCCATATTTGGTATAGGATGCATACAAGAGCATCCTCTTTGCTTTGCTATGCCAAGATGTCCCACGTGCCTCCTTTTTAATCCTTTTGAATGAGCTGCCAATTGTCATCATTGAACATGCAACAGTTTTGTCTCTGGTTAGGAGCTTTGATTAGGCACTTAACCACATGATGAATGAATGTTTAGGAACAATGCAAGAGCTCCAAACATCCCCAGTCCATGCAATGTTGTTTCGTGTCAATCTGAAGAAATCATATACGTGTGAGATGTTCAAGTTACCTCCAATAACCCACTTCGATAATCTATCCAAAGCGGCTTGACCAATTTCTTTAGGCTGGCTAATTCTATCCTAATTTTCAAGTTTTCTAAGTAATGGCGAATCACATTTTCTTGATGAAAAGTTACTTCAAGTAAACATGATTGATCCAGCAAACCTAAGTAAATCCTTTTTGTTATGGATGTTCCAAAGTGATTTTGCAAGCAAGGTAGAATTCCAGCATTTGATGTATTTGAATCCAAGGCCTCATTCACATTTCGAAAGGTAAATATTTGTCCATGTTACCAACGGCTTTTTAGATCCCTAATAAAAGTTTCGACAAAGTGTAATAATTCTCGACGTAACAATAGCTGGGATCAGAATGATGGACAAACAAAAACATTCAACACTTGAAGCATGATTATCACAAGTTTCAACTCTCCCTGCATAGGACAGGGATGATCTTGTCCATGAACAAATATGTGCTACAATTTTGTCTATAAATGGAGCATAAAAACTAACATTAAGTTTTTCGGCTACAAGTGGAATGCCCAAGTAATGAAATGGCATTGAACACCTCGGTATATTTGTTAACTCTTAGATGTCTTCCAACGCTTGCCCAAGAATTCCGGCTATATATAGGCTAGGTTTGACAGTATTCATCTTTAGCCCCAAAGTATCCTCAAAATAAGATAGGCAATCCATCAAGATGGGTACCGAAGTTACATCTTCTCTAGCATAAAGCGTCGAGTCATCTGCAAATGCCAAGTGCGTAATCTTTAAGGGACCACATTTTGGATGATAGTTGAAATCACTATTTTCGATTGCTCCCTTTAACTTCATTGAAAATTGCTCAAGGTATAACACAAACAAAAAAGAAGAAATAGGATCACCTTGCCGAAGGCCATTTTTCCTTTAATGAACCCCATGTAAGCCACCATTTATTGCGACGGAGTTTGAAGGTATAGTAATATATTCCATCACCCAATCAATGAATCTTCTAGGGAATTACAACTCTTCAATAACGAAAATAAGAAAGTCCCAATTGACCGAATCTTATGCCTTCCATAGATCAATCTTAAGAAGGCATCTAGGAGCAACTCTCTTATGATTATAGTCTCAAAAGTTCTTAAGCAAGATGAGTAATTTCAATCATGCTACGCCCTTCATAAATGAAGCTTGTGCTTGATCGACAATAATATCGAGAATAAGCCCCAAATGAGAAGCAAGAATCTTGGTTATAACTTTGTAGAACACATTGCAGCAAGCAATCGTTCGATAGTCCCCAACAGTAGTGAATGAGTAGCCTTGGTACCAATGCTATAACTGTGTGGATGGTTTGCTTAAGTAAAGATCTTGAGGAGAAGAATTCTTCAATCGAATCCATGAAATCACTTCTAACAATCTCCCAAGACTTCTTAAAAACGTAAAGAATAACCATCCAGTCCTAGAGATTTCTCGTCTCTAATACTAAATATTGCTTCTTTAATCTCTTGCCTCGAAATGTCCCTTACAAGGTCTAGTGCTTGTTCCAATGAAATTAGTGGACCATTTTGCAATATAGCAATATCAACAGGTTGTACCATGCTGGTCATGCCCAACGAATCAGCATAAAACTATGTAAATTCAGCTGCGACTAGATCTTGTGATTTGGTGTAAACTCCATCCCTTTTAAGTACAACTGCAATATAATTCATTTTCATGTTCCTTTTGACCACTGAGCAAAGGAACTTAGTGCATTTGTCACTCTTCTTCAAGTACTCACTCTTAGCTTTTTGATAATAAAAGCTCCTTTCCGCTTCACCCAAGCCTCTGGCTTGTTTTCTCAATTGAGCCACCTTACATTGAAGTTGAGAAATAGTTATATCATCATGTAATTCCAACTATACTAACATTAGTTCCCTTGCAACAGATTCAAGTCTAGAAGAAATATGTCTAAACCTCCTTTGAGAATTAGTTATATCATCATGTAATTCCAATTGTACTGACATTAGTTCCCTTGCAACAGATTCAAGTCTAGAAGAAATATGTCTAAACCTCCTTTGAGAATTAGTTATATCATCATGTAATTCCAATTGTACTGACATTAGTTCCCTTGCAACAGATTCAAGTCTAGAAGAAATATGTCTAAAGTAAGTGCCTCTCCCTTTGAGACTTTGCAGCTTCTTGCAAAGTATGAATTGCTTGTTGGCGTGAGTTATAAAATTAGAGTAAATTGTGGCTGTAATTTTCTAATTAAGGTTGTAATTTTTCCTAATTATAGTTGTCTAACATAATTAGTTGGAAGTAGCCAAATATAGATGTCATCCGGCTACTATATGTATCTCTCAATTTCTAGTTATTGAATAAAAGAAGAATTGCATAAAATATATTCCCCAAACTATCATGGTATCAGAGCAATCGATCCCTTGATCTTTGATATTCTGACCCAAGCCTTCCTCTTGAAGAAATTATTAGACAACCTGAACCACCTCCTGTCCTAGCAGATGTATAAGATCTGGTCCCGAGATTAACTCCAGCTATCGAAATAGAATGTGGGATGGAATTGTCTTCCAGTGATGGTTTAAATTGTTCCGAAGATTTGCTACAATTGCACATTTCTACACAACTGATGGAATTTTTCATGAAACTGCTACCAGAAGTCAAACAAATAATACCAGACTCAGTAATAGAGGCAGTGAAGAAAACGTCGAGTAACATAGATGAAGTAATCAAGTCCAGAAATATTTTTGATTGGTTGAGTACAAACCCAGAAATGAAAGACCAGTTATTCTCCATGGCTGACACAGACCCACCTACCTCTTCCAGTCTGGAAGAGTTAACCACGAAAATGACTGAGGTCTTGACCGGATCCTCAGTCCCGACCCCGACCACAGACTTTGTTGCTGAAGAGATCAGCGACAAGATTGACGGAACTAGAACTGATGGAGGTTCGGGCATTGCTCTCTTCAGTTCTTACAGAAATGGTGACCGCAACACTTGGATACTTGATTCTGGAGCCACAGATCAAATGACATTTGATGCAAATGATTTTTCTCAGCATTCTCCTCCACGACGCACTAGTATTGCCAATGCCAATGGGGTTATTTCTTCAGTCACTGGGGCTGGCACTGTAATATTGTCACCAAACTTATCATTATCCAATACTTTACTTGTGCCCTCTCTCTCAAATCTATAAGTCAAATTACCAAGGATTTAAATTGTGTGGTACTTATTTATCCTACTTTTTGTCTTCTTCAGGATATTCTCACCAAGGAGTTCATTGGGCATGGTATGAAGAGGGGGGCTTTATTACATGGACGACTTTGGTGTAGGCCGAGCACATAACATGCACCATCCGAGTGATCTAAAAGCACAACAGGTTTGGCTTTGGCATCATCGGTTAGGCCATCCTTCATTTGGATATCTGAAACACTTGCTGCCTGATTTATTTTTAGACTTGTCAATTTCAAACTTTACATGTGAGGCTTGCATTTTAGCTAAGGGTCATCAAGCAACTTATCCATTAAGTACAAATAAAAGTGTAGCTTCTTTTACTTTATTCACTCTGATGTGTGGAGCCCTTTCCCAAAATCTACTACATCTGGTTTTCGCTGGTTTGTGATATTTGTGGATGACTGCACTCGAATGACTTGGCTTTACTTGTTGAAAACCAAAGATGAAGTTTTCCATGTTTTCAAATTATTTCATAACATGGTTCAAACTTAATTCTCCGCTAAAATTCGAATTTTGAGGTCAGATAATGGTGGAGAATATCTGAATCATCAGTTCCAAGATTATTTTCAACAAAATGGTATGATTCACGAGACATCATGCCCTCAAACGCATCAACAAAATGGTATAGCTGAACGAAAAAATCGCCACATTCTAGAAACTACTCGTGCTCTCTTACTAGGCACTCATGTACCTAACATCTATTGGGCTGATGCAGTTGCTACAACCATCCACCTTATCAATCGGATGCCTACCAATGTTCTTGATTTTTAGACTCCGCTACATGGCTTGTCGACTTTTGTCTCACTACCCACAATACTGATGCTTCCACCTAGAATCGTTGGATGTGTTGCTTTTGTTCACCTCCACAAGAACCAATACACGAAATTGGATCCTTGTACCATTCGTTGCCTTTTCTTAGGATATGATGTACATCAAAAAGGATATCGGTGCTATGATCCCACCATCCGGCGCACTTATGTGACAATGGACATCACATTTCTTGAATCCGAGACTTTTTACTCTCCTGGAGCATCCAATTCTCCTCTTCAGGTGGAGATGAGTGGTGAAGAGCTGAATTGGCTAAGATTTAACTGGCCAGAAATTAATGACGCAAATACAGGACCATTTGTCATCGAGGAACCTACTACTGAACAAATAGCATCTCCGACTCATCTACTGCCGAACTGATAGTATCTCCTACTGCATCTCCTGCTGAACCGACATCCCCCCACTCTTCGGTATCTAACGACCCATCTCTTGAGAATATCACTGAGGTAAGCACACCAACCACACCTCTCATTTCTAACAATATAGATACTCATGTTGGCTATGAGTTACGTTTCAGGCACAATCGTGGCAAACCACCAAATAGATATTCTCCTGAAATCAAGGATCAGAGGTCAAAATATCCAATTGCCAATTATGTATCTACAGAGAGGCTTTCTGAACCTCTCAAAAACTTTGCAAATGAGCTCTCTTCGTGTCACATTCCCACTAATGTTGATGAAGCTCTGAAAAATCCTAGGTGGATACAAGCTATGAAGGAAGAGATAGAAGCATTGCTTAAAAATGAGATGTGGATTCTCATGCCTTTACCCGAAGGACAAAAGATAGTGGCGTCCAAATGGGTGTTCTCCATCAAGTACAAAGTTGATGGATCAATTAAGCGATACAAAGCGAGTCTGGTGGCAAAGGGCTATACACAGACATATGGTATAGACTATCAAGAGACTTTTTCACGTGTGGCTAAGTTAAATACTGTTAGAGTTCTACCATCTTTAGCAACGAATCTTGACTGGCCATTATACCAATTTGACGTGAAAAATGCATTTCTCCATGGTGATCTTAAAAAAGAAATTTACATGGACATTCCCCTAGGATATATGGCAACCTCTGAGAATAAAGTTGTATGCAAACTGCAGCGGACTTTATACGGATTAAAACAATAAAGTTGTATGCAAACTGCAGCGGACTTTATACGGATTAAAACAATCTCCTAGAGTATGGTTTGGACGATTGAGCTTGGCAATGAGGAAATACGGTTTTCATCAAAGCAATTCAGATCACACACTCTTTCTGAAGCATCAACAGGGCAAGATCACAACTCTGATAGTCTATGTAGACGATATGATTATTACAGGAGATGATTCGGAAGAAATATCAAGACTTCAGAAGCAATTGGCAGCTGAGTTTGAGATGAAAAACCTGGGGGACTCAAATATTTTCTAGGAATTGAAGTTGCTAGATCCAAGCGAGGTATATTCCTTTCCAAATGAAAATATGTCCTAGATTTATTATCAGAAGTTGGACTTTTGGAGTGTAAACCTGCAAATACGCCAATGATCCAAAATCACAAACTTGGAGAATACCCAAACCAAGTGCCAACAGACAAAGGGAGGTATCAAAGATTGGTCGGTAAGCTTATTTACGTCTCACATACACGACCCGATATTGCTTATGCAGTAATGTCGTAAGCCAATTCATGCATTGTCCAAGTGAAGATCACATGAATGCAGTTATTCAAATTCTTCGATACCTGAAATCCTCTCCTGGAAAGGGACTTATGTTTTCAAAGAACAATCATATAAGGGTTGAAGGCTATACCGATGCCGATTGTGCAGGAAATGTTACAGATAGAAACTCCACCTCAGGATATTTCACATTCGTTGGAGGAAACCTTGTTACATGGAGGAGTAAAAAATAGAAAGTAGTGACATTATCAAGCGCTAAAGCTGAATTTCATGGGATGGCTAAGGGCCTTTGTGAACTTCTCTGGGTTAGGAAATTATTAACAGAGATTGGCTTCGCTCCAAATAGTGAGACGAGTCTCTTTTACGACAACAAGGCAGCTATTGATATTTCTTGTAATCCTATCCAGCATGATCGAACCAAACACATGGAAGTGGATCGGCACTTTATCAAACAGAACCTTGAGGCGAAGATAATTCGACTTTCATTTGTTAAGTCTGAAGATCAGTTGGCAGATATACTCACAAAAGCTATATGTAGCAAGAACTTTTACAACTCACTTGACAAGTTGGGCATCCGAGATTTATATGCACCAACTTGAGGGGGAGTGTTAGCGTGAGTTATAAAATTAGAGTAAATTGTGGCTGTAATTTTCTAATTAAGGTTGTAATTTTTCCTAATTATAGTTGTCTAACATAATTAGTTGGAAGTAGCCAAATATAGATGTCATCCGACTACTATATGTATCTCTCAATTTCTGATTATTGAATATATAAGAATTGCAGAAAATATATTCCCCAAACTATCATTGCTTCGTCCCCATAAACTCTTGCTCCCAACAACTTTGAACCAAGTCATGGAAGTCCATACGATTAGTCCACATGTCGAAGAATTGAAATAGGTTTCTCTTACTCCCTTCTTGTCAAAAAAGTTAAGACAATGCATGGAGAGTAGTCAGATAGACATCTCAATGGTTGAAAATCTGCAAGGATATTGATCCAGCTTGCACTAATTCATCATTCACCATAGCTCTATCAATCTTTCTCGAGATCAAATTATTGGTCCATGTATGGAAGCATCATATGGACCTTACATCCCTAAGACCAACTTGAAGGTAGCAATCCTCAAAATCATTCAACTCATATGGGGTAACATCTACTCCATTGCACTTTTCATCACTCGTAAGAAGATTGTTAAAATCTCCAAGATTCAACCAAGGCAAAGAGTGATTCGACTCTAGCTCAATAATGTTGCTCCAAAGTGACCTTCTGGTTATAATAGTATGAAATCCATAAACGAAGCTAACATGAAAAGTAATTGATGTTACCTTGCACGTAGCTACACAATGGATAACTTGAGAAGTAGTCTCCATAACGTCCAATCTTACCTATGAAGGATTCCACAAAATCAAAATCCAGCTAGCTTGTTGTGTAGAGAAATTATTTGCTTGCAAAAAACTGTTAAACTTGTTCTTCATAACTCGTCGCAACTTCGTATGATCAAGTTTTGTTTCCAAAATTGCCATAACATCAATATTATGTTCCCTAATGAGGCATTTTGTTTATGGGCTTGATTGAGACCCCTTATGTTCTACCATGCAATCTTTCTTATGATATAGAGAGGGTGTTCTCCCTCCTTTTATCCTTCTTCAAAGTTTTAGATGGTTGCACTTCACCCTTTTCATTACTTGCCGGCTTTGTTTTGGATGCTTCAAAATCTGCATTTCGTTGCAAGTTAGGTGAATCAATACGTGTCCCTGACTTCTTATTATGCACTTTATCCTTCGCAATAGGTTGTGGTGTAATTCGTTTTGCCACCGGTGCCTTAGCCACATTCAAATTCTAAACCCCAAGTGTGCCCACATGAAGAAAAGCTTTTATACTGGCAAAAAGTAGTTTGAACTTTAGATCCACCAATGTGCTTTTTCAGTTATAACCCACAGATTAGTTGCCACTCATTGCCATAATTTATAATTTACTAATCAATACAACATGAGTACATATACTGAACTATGAGCAAAGATCGAGAGTTTGGCTTGTTTCATAAGGTGGGCGAGTAGAAAGTCAACCAATTTCATCAGAGGAAAAAGAAAAAAGAAAAAACACCTATCAGTCAGGAGACTGAGCCGCTTAGATATCATACAAATATTCAGATTGCTGCTACATATTGAAACAAATATAAGCATTTGAATCCCTAATATGTATTATAAAAATAAAAGAACCAATAATATAAAAAGTATTACAACATTTTCTTTAACACCTAGAGGCACATTCTAGGTAGGGATGGCAACGAGGGCAGGGCCCGTCTTGCCCCACTCCGCCTTAGGGCGCGAGGCATCTAGGTGGAGGCGAGGCAACTTTTGCCCAGTTTAATTTATTTTATTTTATATATTTTTTTTATTTTTTTATTATTATTTTTTTACATATTCGAAATTTCGAAAAATGTCATTATTAGAGAATAAAATACAAATTCAAAATGGATCTTTAATGGATGAATTGGTTAGAAATAAAATTATTTTTAATTTTTTTTTTCTTTTTTCCCCCCTTTCATGGGCCGAGTTTGGGGCGGGGCATTCTTGCCCCACTCCGTGCCTCGCGACGGGGCACCCTGCCTTACCTAGCTCCATCATGCCAGCCCGTTCGAGACGAGATCCAGTCAGGACAGGGCGGGTAGGTTTTTTTGCCATTACTAATTCTAGGGTAGACCAATCATAGTAATTGTATACTCGAGCTTAAATGGATTCCTTTTCTTTCCAATTACTTTATGATTGGGTAATCATAGCCATGATATAGGTCAAAAGTTTATGATTTATTGTACTTCATTTACCCATGAAATTCCATTGACAGTAAATAGACTTGCTTACTCAAACAATAATGAAGTGTCTAATATAAAATACTAAAGATTAAAAATAAAAGATATTTATTTAAATCGAATATTGATCCACACGTGATTTCATGAGAAATTCAGTTTTTTTTTTTTTAATAACTAAAATACAATATAAATCTCTTTATATAACTATTTAAATTATGTAAAATGGTTCCGAAACTTGTCTACCAACTATAATTTCTCTAATGAAAGGAAACAACTTATAGACCTAAAGAAAGCGACATTGGTTCACACCCATTGATAATGAGAGCCCTATTCACTTATGTAGAATGATTATTATGCACTTCCATTTGATGTGGGGGCAGTCGACTCTGTTGACTTGGGTCGACTCAATGTCATTTTCAGACATTCATTTTTCCTTCGACAAATGTAAAAGATCCTTTATGCGAATTTAATCAAATCTAATCAAGATGGAAGGCCTATATATAATTGATGTGACAATAATGGACGCATCTTATGTTATAAGAATCTCTTATGCCCCCGTTTGACCACAATAAAACTCATCAATTTAATTTAAATTTTTTTCTATCCTATTTTCAACCACACGATTTTCAATAAAATAATATTACACATAAATAAATAAAAATTTATTTTTTTACAACCATCAATTTTTCAAAAAAATATTATTCTCCATTATAAATCCAAATAATTAGGGTGAAACTGGGCTAAATTCCATTGGCATGTTATCTGCATAGAACCCAACATTTTTTGCTGTATGTACCACATATCTTTTATGTATCTTTTGCCTGAAGACACAACAAGTAAAAGGAAGCATATATATATAGAGCTGCTTGATTTCGATTCTTTGACCATAAAAATGAAAAATATGATCGTTATTTATCACATCAAGTCATCATATTTAACTTTTTATCGTTTATGTAAATCCCTAACGACTATATTTTTCATTCTTATTTTTAATAAAAAAAAAGAAATCAAACGGGCCATAATTTATAAAAATAGACATTAGTCAAAAAATTCCACTAGTTGTTTTTTTAAATTAAAATATTATCCTGACAGTACAAATGGAATTAATTTAGTGGTTCCCTGACTAGACGAGCTTAGTGGCTCAAAGCGTTCAACCCACGGGTTGGAACATGAGCTGCCAGGTGGTTTATTGCTGATCACATATAAATTACATTTTTTTATGCCTCATATATTAATTTATATTTTATAATTTTAATTATCACAAATAAATTACTTTTTATTTATGTCTCATATATTAGTTTATGTTTTATCATTTTTTGGTTAATTGGACTATTTTCAAAGTATGATTGATTTTAATTTGAAGAAATACTGAAATAGAGATCTTTGGTTAAAATAAGACTATGTTGAACTTTAGTTTTAACTTATTTACCCACCATGGTAAAGAAATATATATATATATATACGGAAATGATCTCCTAAACACCGGTACTTAATTTATCTTAAGCTAAAACTCACCTAGTTAGGAGCTAGATCCAACACCAATGTTAATCCTAACTTGTTCTCTGGCTTTCATGTTTATAAAGACTTTCAACATCTCATTTACACGGATTTGATATTTTGTTCACACTGAGCGGTAGTTATAATGTCCATTATGGATGTGACATGTGATATTGTCAAGTTATACCCTCACTGTTGACGTGGCAACACCACATGTTGGTAAGCTCATAATGGGCATTACAACTTTTATCTATTGTGAGCAGAAGATCAAATCTGCTAATCTATAATATGAATTTAGGCTCTTAAAAATGAATCACTTCATTAAATACAACCACATGTATAATATTTATAATTTAGTAATACAAGACTTGGAACTTAATACATCTGTAAGTTCTCATACCATGTCGAAATAATCTCGATTCAAAACTTAAGATATTAAGATTGTGCACACATTTATTTATTAAACCTTCTCGTAGATGTGATTGGGGTGAACGGTGCGCGATTTTGACGGGTTTTGATCAATTTTCAACCAAATCATTTAGAACAGTTTAAAAAAATTACAAGTCAAACAAAAAATTATTTTACTTTTCAAACTAAATGAAATCATTTCCTGCAATTTCACTTGATTTCAAATCACGATCCAAAAAAAAATTGATCTAATCTCAATAAACACCTTTAAATTGAAACTTTTTAAAACATAAACGTTGTAATTTATTAGAGTCAATAGCTTAAATTTAGCCCCTGTTTGTCATCCTTTAACAAATTAAATTATTTGCTACAATAATATTTTTCTACCACACATTCACACAATAAAATATTGTACATACAAACAAATAAAATTTCTTTAAATTTTAACTATACATTCTTCAAAAAATTATATTCAAAACTCTATAATCTGTTCCATAATGGGAGATAACCAGACTCTTAATAGTACTAAATCTATCAGATCACATAGTGAATAATAAATATTGATAGAGCTGATGAATTGAATTTCTTTATACTATTCAGTAAGATTTCTTATGTGTTTAATTCTAAACCAAACCATTTTTTATTGTGGTTTGATTCAATCTAAAAGGAAACGTTGATAAGTGTCCATGTGAATATATATCTATATATTCATTCTTCATCAAAGTAGGGCAGCTAAAATTTCCATAAAATGAACTAAAACAAGGATGCACGCCAAACATTAATATAACTTCATTAAACATAATGATCCATACTACACTAACAAGGAGGCTGACAGTCTCACTAACAGAGACCCATGAGTAGGGGAGAGTAAAATTTTTTTATTCAAGCAGAATCCATAGCATGTGAGAGGCGATCATCCCTTCTGTCAATTATTTTCGATCACTTTGGCATTTTCCAAACATAATATAAACTGCACATCAGTGTTGCTGATAATGATTGACACCATGCCCACCATAGCCCCTATTTACCTTCCATCTTGCTATCTACTGCTATTAAAAGCACTATTCCATTTAAGGGATATCTAAGATTCAAGTTCAAGTTGTTCGGTTTTAACTAGCAAAACACTATTCCTAGAATGTTTCTCAGTATTTTTAACGTTTTTAAAAAAAATTCAAGGTTTAGATTAGTTGACCATTTTTGGTATCTTCTAACATTTGATCCCTCATAGAAATTTGCTACTTGTACACGTCCCTCGCAAGTGGGGGCTCGTGCCCAATAAAAAAAATGCGTGAAATAGCACGGCCCTCCATATGAGAAATGCTTTAGTAGGACAGTTGCATCGTCCACGTGGTGCGACCGTCTTATAAGGGAGGCCCACCTCGACGGGTGACCCACCACACACTTTGAGGTGTGTACAGAGTGTGTGGGTTACCCGTCGAGGTGGTTCCTCGGTCTTGGCAGGTCGCCCTACTAAAATATTTCTCCCTTGAAATATGCAATGCAACATGGAAACTGACAAGAGCCTCATTGAATGATGTTCCCATTGCTCCATAATAAGTGATGTGACTCTAGCATGAAAATCCTAATATTTATGAATTATCCCTGTATACAGGGAATAATTTCACTGATGTTCTAAACGGCATTCACATGGGAATAGGGAATATTTTATAAAGGGGGCTTCACTATTGTGTGTATTTTATAAAATATCTTTATAAATTTATCTGTACGTGTAGGCTCTCTAAGTATTTACATCTGCTAAAATAATTTCATTTCAACAAAAGAAAATAATAAAGTCATAAACAGGATCTAAAGTCACTGCAGAATGGGGTCAAAAAGCAGAATAGCTGTAAAAATCAGGAATTAAATGCTGTACTGCCCTCTTTTCAACTTTTGTATTTTACTTGTGTTTATCCAAACCAAACAGGATAATTAACAAACAAATAGCATCGGATGAACATACTAATTATGTTGCACAAATTATGACATTAATTTTAGATATTTAGGATATTTTTATTGAAATATTAGGTGTTGCAAGACACTAGCAGTTATTTCATATCTCCCAAAATTAAGACGAAGATTAATATCATTAAGAGTATTGAACATGTTGAATTATGAATATGATTGAAAGACTTGTCAAGTTTAGAGTTAACATCCTTTACGAATTTTAATTCCAAGCTATGTATACAAAAAGAGTCACGTGCATTATCGTTTGCATTGTGTGTCGTCCACACAATTTGGCGTAAATCCGTTTCATATGGGGGTTGACCCCCTAAAATAAAACGGGGTCAACCCCCTTATAAGAGAAAAGAAAAATAACATACCTAATATTTGGAGGAAAAGGGAAGACACTAAAAATAATGGAGAACATTAGAGCTGGATAATATATCTCGATTATTATTTTGATCCAACTTAAAATAGCTTGCCAGCTACTAACAGTGGTTTCGAGAAACCACTCGGGTAACTGACTAATCAAGGTCTGGTCTCCAATTAATGGTACTACTAATGTATTTTTCCCTAAGTATCGTTGCTTATACTCTGGTCAATCGGCTATAACCACTTCTAGCAAGAATCTTGATAATCAATGTTCTTTAATTCAATAATCCAACGGAGGAAGAATAGTCATTGTTAGGTAATTCACTAGATCAGGATTGTAATCATCTGCATTGCACAGTGAACTACGTCATAGATAGAGATCGAGATACCCATCGATTGCATCTCGTTTTGGCTATTCAATAAAGTAGAAGAGGGGAATCCAAAAGGGATTTGATCAACCAACCACGCCAATGTGTACCCCTCTCCATCCATTAATTGTAGCATGGAGGACGGGAAAGAAGATCAGACTCGGTTGAGTGATTCACTTGGCAAATTCCTCTATCATGAATATTTTATATTTTCTAGTATTAAATAATTTATTAAAATTAATAAAAAAAATCCCAAAATTTTTCAGAAATTACAGAAATTTTTTTAGGGTGTTGTCATATCCTCCCCGTAAAAAATTAACGTACCAAATAACTCTTGATATCAGGCATTCGTGTCCTTTTTTGGCTCCCTCATTGTTTTTTACTGAAGTTTGGTTTCTTCACAAGATCTTGACCAGTGGAATTCATTTGTTTCTCAATTGTTTAACTTCTTGTGGCAAAAGCTGTACTGATTTCTCATCATATGTTAAATTGGTTTCAAAATCTTGTGAATTAGTCAACAGTACCTAAAATGTGATTTACCAACACCCCATCCTAAAATTTATATAAAGTTTACTAATGAATGGCATTTCGTTAAACTGTCACGTTGACGTTGCTCATAAACAAGTAGGTTTCAAACTATACGGTCCACTTCATTAAAATGAGATTTTGGGGAAAAATATGTTTCGAAATTGAGAATTTTTAAGAACGTGTGGTTAAAAATCAAGAAAAAATTTTGAACTTCGTGTGACATTATATTATGGGAGAATATGTGGTTGAAAATGAGTTTTGAAAAAATATAAATATTTTTTTAAGCCCACAAAAGCATGCATATATAAATCCCCTTGTCGGAGCCACATTTTGATAAGAAAATGTGTTTTGAAATAGTAATATTTTGAAGAATACGTAGTTAAAAATGAAAAAAAAAATTCGGTTCATGTGTGAAATCATTTTATGGAGATTGTATAATTGAAAATGAATTTTTTAAAAATGAGTTTTTATAAAAATGGGGGCCAAACATAGGCAAAGGACAAGCACTTAAGTTGGATGAATCTTGTCCGTTCAACCTAAGTACTTTTAATGGAGATATTGTTTTACAACTTTGCTATGTTGATCGGCTTTTTTGATAGATTTTTGGACAGGGAGCCAACAGGTGCCCTGGGCTCCTTGTCCAAAAATCTGTCAAAAAAGCCTGTTTGAGTGACTTTTTCCATTGTTTTAAGCCCCCATAACATACACACACATATCAATCATACTACATATTCAGACTCAAATTTAAATGGAACATATGTCGACGCATAATTGAACAGTTTGAAAAATTAAAACAACAACACTATCATTTTTTGACTCATCAAATCTGTCTCTTAACTTCCTATTTTTCAGTATGGTTAAATGGCTTTATATATATATATATAGAGAGAGAGAGAGAGAGAGAGAGAGAGAGAGAGAGAGAGAGAGAGAGAGAGAGAATAATCACTTAAGTTGGATGAATCTGTCCGTTCAACCCATGTACTTTTATTGGAGATTCGATTTCCCTTTTGAAAACTTCAATGCAGAGAGGGAGGAAACAATCCAAACAGTGAATGAATATATACATAGCTCGCTCTCTCTCTCTCTCTCTCGCAGAACTAACAGATAAGAGTGGTACGCCACAATATTATTTCTGCTTACATGGGTCCTCCAATCTCACTGACACTGTCCATGTGATGATGTACTACAAATCAAATCCAAATTTTTATACGCTGTCCTCTTAGATTCATCTAGTAAAGTGTATCACTTTATTTAGATCAAATATTTTGGGCTTCCGAAATTCACTTTTCTTTTCATGTCTTTATTTCAATTTTCAACTCCAATACTCGTTTTTCGTTCCACTTCCTTCACCTGCTTTCTCCTTCTTTCAAACATTACCATTTGCCACAAAATGCATTTCCTCGTAGTTTGTTGGAATTAATGATTATTAAACAGCTTTCTAAAATGAATTTATTCACCAACTTTGAGGGACTATTTAAGGCGGTTCCATGACTTATTAATTAGGTGGTTATCTATTTTTTTTTAAGGGTAACTACTACATTACGTTAAAGTGGCTAAATAATATTGTTACGCCTCTATCTGAATCACTTCGAAAAATTTACCACTGCGTTATACGAGGTGTTCAACACCCATCCGAAGTGGTTCCAAAGTGACTCCACCACCAATGTTGTCGATCTGCTAACACACTGCAAGGCACAGACAATCTACTGAACCGATCGAAGCGTCATTGCCCTAAAGCCAAGGCGCAGTACATTTCGAGGTTCTCTGTCAAAAGATTCATCGCCAATTTCAGAAAGAAATCTATGTCAAGATCCTTTCTGCCTCTAAAGTTTAATTGATTTAACGTTTCCATGAGCCTAGTTGATGTGAAGTATCAACTTTATGTCAACTCAACTCAAGAGAAGTAATTACCCGCCCATTCTATAGACGCGACTGATTGACGCCTATAAGCAGGCGCCTCACACCGTCAGATGCATACACGTATCCCACATCTAACGGTTCTCCTCACCTATAAATACCCAAGGTTTGAGAAGAGGCAAAGCTAATGAAACTCTTACAACATAGCTTTCCAGAACAAGAAAATATATATTCTCCTGACCACTATTTTGCACATCCTTGGTATTGTTCCGATCACCTAAGGCTAACTTGACCGTCGGAGTGTATGCGATCGCCACCACCCTCGCTGGTTCCTGTCGTGTGCATCTGATCGTGCGTTGACTATGCGCAAAGAGGAATATGTGGAGTAGCTATCGGTTGGCCACATGGAGAGTCCAATTTGTGAGGTCAACAAATATATTTGTGAATTGACAAGTCTCTAAAGTGAGCTTGTATTGAGTTCTAA
>NW_019237499.1:137308-139878 GCF_002742605.1 Olea europaea var. sylvestris | reverse complement strand
AAATTGTAAGGATCCAACATGGGGTTCCAATAATGATAAGTTTGCATTTGATCGAATGCATTTCCAAACATAACATTTGACGAACTTTTTCTATCTATAAGCTATTAACGACTATTATTTCTGATATGATTACAACATCACAATGCGGATAGGTGATTTCATTCTTATTGTGGATAAACTCAATTAGAGGATATTAAGGTTTTGAGTTACCTTGAATGCAGTGATTTTTCAATGCATATTACCATTGCTTTGTGGTTTCGCTCTTCTTTTTCATGCAAGCTTCAATTAATGGAAACGCTAATATCTCTTTTGAACTCTTTATGTTGCCTCTTCGGATTAACATCACTATCTTCATGATAATCGTTAAGAATCCAACGCTTCTATCTTGATAAGAGTTGGTTATGCATGACTCATTTTTGGACACATTTTCATGTGGTTTTAACATAAAATTATGAGATTGTGGTTTTCTTTGTTCCAATTTTCTCATAGACAACGATTTGTTGACCTAAGAAATGAGATTAACAAATTCTCCTCATCTAACTTGTACGTTTTCTTCCTAAACTCATTGATTTATGCTCAAGTAGGAACAAGAAGATAAATAACTATTTCATAAGAGGATATTCAGATTTTGCATGCCTTTCTTTGTTCTCAGCTATGCTTATTTTTAGATTTTCAATGACGTCATGGGGTTATTAAGCCTTTTTGTTTACACTATATGGTAGTCATTGATTAGTAAACTTCTAACTAAATTTGTTAGATTTTCATGTTTTATTCGCCAAATCACATGTTCCTCATTTACTGATTATGAAGTCATGATTTACATTCTTATTCACATATGCTTTGATAATGGTTTCTGCTGATTTAGACAATCGGTAAAATTAGTTAAGTACATTTCTTATGGTTTTACTTGAGACTGGATAGAAGACTTCACGTTATTAGTGTTTGCTAAAGAGTTTGTACTTGGTTAGGTTCTTTAAAACGTTCGTTGGCAGGTATATAGGCTTGCTACTGCTCCTTGGTATGATAACATATCTTGCTTCAAGTGTTGAAGTAAGTGCATCGATCCAGACTCAACTACCTATAACCAAGTTAAGGTTGTTCCAGCTTTAACCTGGACTAGATTTCGAATAAGTTTTTACCATTTTCTAAATTTATAGTGCATACTTGACTATGGATTTGCCAACACTTGCGAAGACTTCTTCTTTATTACTTTTTTAAGAATTTAGAAAGATTATGTATTTTTCATTAAAAAATTGAGTAATTCTATCTAGCACATTGTCCAATGCATCAAAATAATACTAAAAACTCAAGGATAGCTATACAGTTATTTAAATTTACTTATAGCTTTAATTTTTTTTAATAATTGAGTGAAGTAGATCAACTCTTTTAGATCATTAACAAGACAATTGAGTCTGTTGACATCAAAAATTGTAAAGACTAATTCTTAAGCCAACTTTAAGAATAGGGCCACTCATATTCATTTCGAAAGATCAATTTTGTACATCTTCTCCACCCCCTCCCCTTTTTTTTTCTTATTTCCCTTTTTCCACCTCAAAGGGACTCATTCCCACTATTTATAAGGGGCTTGGCAAGAATTGTGTCATTTCAATCAAATCAGCCACTTGTGACCACATGCCATTGACCTCTCCCTTGATTGGTTAATGAGGCCGGGAACCATCACGTCATAGTTCCCTCTAAGTAATAATGGACTGCAAAGGATAGGGGAGCCAAGGAGGTTGATTGATGGATATAAGCAGTGCTGATGTCACCTTCTACAAGTATATGTGATTAAAGAGGTGATGTGACATGATATAAAGAATCTGCAATAATTATGTCTATCGAAATTACGATGACAATATGTCGAGCTTAGCTTTCATGATCGAGCTCACACATGTATGAGGTGGGCCCTGCGAGCAATAGATGTGAGGCCGAAGGTCGATCGTCAACACACACCTCCCAGGTTAGTGCTGCTGTGAAGGAGGATTGACCTTTAGACTCGACTGACCCTGTTTACTAGAAACATCAATGTAGCAAGCATCAGGTGTTAGCCATCTATTGGGGGGTGAGACCACACTGTTGATGGCTTCTTCAAGAAGCTTAGTTGAAAACGGTGTAGTTTTAATCGGGTAAATCTCAATCATCCATTTTTTCTCCTTTTATCAATTGAACGATCTAGATTAAGTCTTTTGGCCTTCTCCCACATTAAATCCCCTTTTGCCTTCCATTTTGTCTTTTACTTTGTATAACCACTCTCTCCCACGCAGCGAGAAAAATTTTCCTTTTTGAGTGCGTTTTTATTCATTTGAGTAAGATCATCAGATCCAAGTTCCCAGGCATTCTTCTGCTTCTTCTCTCCATTTTTCTTTCCTCATACTTTCTGTCTGACTTTTACTTGAGCTTCGATGAGTCTAGGGTACATTCATGGGGAAACCAACAGGAAGAGTCGATACCTCCCATCTCTAGTTCTTCATCCAATTGTCGGGAAATCCTAACCCCTGTCCCTATCTCGATTGTTAACCCCGTAGATTTATATCGTCCTACGAATATGGAGTCAAATGGAGGGGATTCGA